>NW_028324312.1:4347519-4470019 GCF_058129835.1 Hydra viridissima
GATAAACCCCAAGCAAGTTGTATATACCTTGTAATAAACTTCAAAGTAAGAATTTCTTTGTACCTCAGTGCAAAATACAAGGAGATAAATCTATCCAAAGTAATGCCGCATAAATGCAACACGGCATTTTGAGCTAAAAACGCCGTTATGATGTCGTTAAATAAGCGAACAGCTACAACATGTTTGAATTTTAAGGAGATCGTAATTTGTGCCAAAACATTTACACTAGATAAAGTGTCACTCACCAATAAACTAAACACTAATCGATTGGATGGGACTTTTAGGACGATACGATTTTTGCAAAATGTGATTGCGACAAAAAGATTGGTTGCGAGTCCAAAAGCACAGAAAATTGTATCAATGATCATAAAGAAGAAATCAACTTGAGCTGAATCTGCATTTATACAGTTTATACAGTTTCTTGCTGACTCATTCATCTTCCTGTTTTTAAATTTTTATTTTAAACTAATAATGAAATTTTCACTGCTCTGCGATTTTACACAGCCACGACTGCAATTTCTTCACAAGATTTTTTACACCATTTCACTGAAGAAGTAAAAAAAAACTCATGATTTTTTATGCAAGGCTTCTGTTACCTCTCTTAGGGAGAAAAATAACTTGAAATCTTTAAAGTGACTTTATATATTCAATATTATGCTCTTAATAATTTATCACTCGATGGCTTTTGTTAGCCATCTTATATGCCTTGAACAAAGGTTGGCATTCAACAATAAATTTTTTTTTAATAAAAGAAAAAAGAAATGTTTTTGCTAAAAGCGATAAAGGCTGTAAATAAGAAAACGCATCAAAGTATTAAGGCGCTTGTTGGTTTTTCAAAGAGAACATGCTAGAGTAAGTTTATGAATTTATATTATTAAACGATTGTTTTCAAAAACGCAACAATTTCGAGCGCCACTTTTCTAAAAGCATATTGTATACTTTTAGAACTGACTAAATAAAGAGGAATTTACCTTTAGAAGAATTTATTGTAGTTTCACATATTTTCATTGTAAATATCCAATAAGAAAAAAGATTTTTTTTAAATTTTTACATTAACTTGTAGGGTTTACATTATTGTAGGGTTTACATTACACTAATTTTAAGATAAGAGGACAAGCATTTTTCATCATAAACAAAAAAGCCTTTTTTGAACAAACTAACGATGATTAATGAATATAAAACTTCCCGAAATTTATAACAAAATTCGCTACGTTTGAAAAAGCTATAAATACTGACCTGTAATAAAAACCATGGAGAAAAAGAGAAAAAGTTGTCAAATAATTTTGAATCAATTACTGTATAGTTGTAGAACAATTATACAGTAATTGATACAAAACTCTTCGGAATATCAGACAAGATGCTCTGAAAGCAGCAATTATTTAAAGGTTAAATTCTCATCTTCAAAATTCATGCTTGACGAAATATGAAAAAATTAAAAATTTATATCCAGGTTTTAACACTGTGTACACGAATCTCTTTAATTCAAATCTAACCAAAATCTTAAATAAAACATTTACTATTTAAAATAAGATGAAAACAGTTTGACTTCCTGACGTAGTTTTCGTTAAAAGAGGTATGTGCATTTGATTATTAAGCCATTTATAGAATACTAGAATATGCAAGTACAAATGAAAGGAAATTTTGCGCGTGAACTATTGCACAATAATGGGAGGGAGGCAGCTTTAAATGGGTGATGCAGTTATTTATTGAAAAGTAGATATTTTCATCATGAACTCTGAACCAATATTGGCCTAAACAACTCCATTAATGGTTAACATCATTTCTTCCCATACTTGTATCATTAACAACATGGGTTAAAAGAAAAGTTTAAAAAGTTTAAAGGCATAAAAGAATTAAATTCATCTTCAAAATTTTTTCAATTAACACAGTTACGTAGGGTTTTCATATGTGAAGTTTCAATGTAAAAATGGTAGCCCTTTGTCAAACCAATTTTTTTTTATTGTTAATATTAAATTTAAAAAACTTCTAATCTGAATTAAATAGATTCTTAGTATCCCTTTTGCAAACTTGAACATAACAATACAACATATATAATATCACACATACACATATATGTGTGTCTTTTTATATGCTATAATGTATGTATGTATGTATGTATGTATGTATGTATGTATGTATGTATGTATGTATGTATGTATGTATGTATGTATGTATGTATGTATGTATGTATGTATGTATGTATGTATGTATGTATGTATGTATGTATGTATGTATGTATGTATGTATGTATGTATGTATGTATGTATGTATGTATGTATGTATGTATGTATGTATGTATGTATGTATGTATGTATGTATGTATGTATGTATGTATGTATGTATGTATGTATGTATGTATGTATGTATGTATGTATGTATGTATGTATGTATGTATATATGTATGCATGTATGTATGTATGTATATATGTATGTATGTATGTATGTATGCATGTATGTATGTATGTATATAATATATTTATGTATGCTTTTATTTATGTATGTTATTCTAGCTTACAACAGAACAATTCCATAAATATTTTGATTTATAAAGTGCTAAATCCCAAGCTCATAATTTGTTCGATGAAGCATCATAAGTAAACTATCATAATAACATTTTTTAAAATTGCAACCAACTTCTTGCAACCAACTTCGTTGATTGTTGTATACGTAGCACTATGTACATATATTACTCAAAACTTATTTTGGGTAACTTAGGCAAATTAGTTTTAATTTGCCTAAGTTACCCCAAATAAGTCCCGTATAAATATTTGTTTAAATATTCATACGGGACTTTATTTATGCGTTCGTTCAAATTTCCCTATTCGGAACATTGGCGCAAATCTTGTTTTTCTTGTTAATAATATTAGACTGGTTTTAGAAATTCTTTTTTATAGATTATTGTTAAGATACGTGTTTTTTTTCAAAAATATTGCTTTGTTTCGAAAACATTGTTTTTGTATTAAAATTCGAGTTTTGGCAGTTTTGTCGTAATTTGCATTAAGTACAAAATTTTAGTTTAATCTTATAAGATATTTAAATATATAATTTAGTAACAACAACAACAAAAATAATGACAACATAAATGATAATAATAATAGTAAATTTTATTTAAATTACAGAAATGCTGGTAAAAAGTTCTCTTATGAACACTTAAAAACTGAGAATATACCTAACAGTACTATCTACAAGATAATAAAACGTGCTGAAAGTGAATTTGGTTACCAAAGAGTTCAACGAAGTGGAGGAAAGGCTAAGAAAATGACCAAGACAAACATTAAAAGCCTCAAACTTATGTTTGACCATAAAGACTGAGTTTCTCAATGACAGGCAGCTAAAAAAGTTCAACTGTGCTCAGCAACACATCAGTAAAACATGAAAAAAAAAAAGAAAAAAATTAAACCAAGAAAAAAAATGACATTTCTAAAACATTCTTACCAGCAAAAAGCACTATGCAAAAAAATTATTTTGAAAGGCCTTTTTTTACAAGAGTAATTGGTATGCAGAAAATCTTAAAAAATTAATTTCTAAGATCAAGTATTGCCTTAATAACGTTGATTTGAGCTTATGTGGAGTTTAGCTCAGTCTATACTAGGCCTAGTTGATAAAGTCAGAAGGAATAGGTCCTCATGGCCTGCTACTACAAATTAAAGGAGGCGGGGAGTTCTGAAGATGAGAATCTCCTAGATTGATGGTTGAACAACTGAGCATAAGTGCAATATTGAAATTTAAGCTTGGACCCTTCTTCTGGACTGTGGGTAAGTAAATAGGTTGGGCACAGTTTTTTATTTGTGTTAAGATAATAATACACAAATAGAAAGAACATTACACAGTTAGCTAAGCCCTACGAGTATTAGAACAATTATTAATTTAAATATACATTAAATCTCATGCTATTATCCTCTTAAATTCAAGTTTTGTTGTGGACATTAGCATTAGGGTGCACAAAAAATATAGATATTTCAATTAGTTTTTTTTTAATGATTCTTTTATATTCAGGCTTTCAAAGTTGGATTACCAGGCTATAAGAAGTAGTGCTATGAGGAAGGGCAGGAAGCTGTACCCCTCCTACAACTATGTCCAAGAGCAGAAGAAGTGTATATCTGACTCACCAACATGAGGAGAGTTAGATGGAATTACAGCAGGGGATTATAATGCCTCAGTTGACTTGCAAGAGCTTCTCAATCATACAGCTAAGCGGATAATACAGTCTGTTGGTTTAGAGATCAGGGCTGAAGATCTCATTATGACCTCTAAAGAAGGGTATGATGGTTGCACTGGAAGCCTGTTTATAAACAGATGGTATCTGAGGATGTTGAGCTAGCCAGTATAGCAATAGAAGAGCCCTAGTTCCTCACCTGACTTGTCCCATACATATCCGGAGCAAGAAGACAGATGAGGTTGTCTGGACCAGCCCAAAACCCTCCTACACACTAATCATAATTGACCATAATTGATGGAAAAGTTGCCATCATTTTCATTGAAGTGACTGACACAGCTACTATTTACAACATCTGCGACCTGAGCAGCTCCAACCTGAATGACCTGGAGAAGGTTTGTAGAGCTGCGGCAGATCTTCCAGATATTAGATTTAAACATGGCCTGTCCACCCTTCATTTGTGGATAAGGAGCATGGAGTGCTTCCTTCACATAGCCAACAGACTGGATTTTAAGAAATAGCAGGCTAAGGGAGGAAATAAGGAACTACTAAATCTCAAAAAAAAAAAAAAAAAAAAAAACAGATTCAGGTTGCGCTGAGGAGTGGTCTTGGTATCAATGTTGATGCTCCAAAGTTCAGGAGGATCTGGAAACTCTAATAATGGCAATACTGCCAAGAGATTTTTTAGGGGGCACCTAAAGTCAGCAGAGATTCTAGGTATTGATGAAGAGCTGATGAAGAGGTTTTACATTACCCTCTGTTTCCTCTCCAGCAATGAGGAAGTGGACCCTAACAAGCTGCACCACTGTAACCTGAAGACTGCACAACTGTAAACAAGCCTGTACAACTGGTATCATATGCCCCAGGCTGTACACAAGATGTTGGGACACAGTCATCAGGATGTAAGCATAAAGGTCATTCCAGTTGGATCTCTATCAGAGGAGCCATTGGAGCCCTCTAATAAGGTTTCTAAACATAGCAGGGAGCATCGCATCAGGAAGGTCTCCAGGCCCCAGACAAACTATGACCCCATGATGAGGATGCTTTGCAGCTCCGATCCTTAGGTCTCCGGAATGAGGAAAGGACAAAGACTCCATTCTATCTGAGGAGGCCATGAAGCTCTTAATTGACTAGTTTATGTATATCATCAGCTAGATTCTTATTTATATAATTATCAGTATTTTTTTTATGTTAATAAAGTTCAATACATTTTATATTCATATTCACAACATCATAGAAATTAAATTCATAAAATACATAAAAATAAATATACCGTCTTGACAACCCCTGACCATCTGTGCGGTCTTGACCACTCCTAGAGATAACATAAGCCCAATTTCAATTCCCCGACCTCATTTACCTATATTTAAACATACAAAATGTCCCTTTTTATTATAAAACTGTCAAGACATCCTATAGCCATCCCTGAATTAACGATCTATGAGGTAATGACAACTCCTAGAGATTTTGAGGAGGATTTGAATTTCTCGACCCCAATTACCAATACTTAGACATAAAACATGTCCCATCTAATTGGAAACCATCGGGACATAACATGACCACCCTTGACCACCACTAAATTGACCACCATTGTGATCATGACCACTCCAAACTTGAAAATGAGCCTTAAAATGAATTCCTTGGCCTCAAAAATCCCTATAAACATGTATCATGTTTATATTCAAGATATAAAAGTTTTGCCATTTCTGGCCCACTGTACTTTGTAATAAAAATCAGATCAATTCCTTGTAAGAAGGTGCTCCGAAAAAATATTTCTTATTTCAAAAGAAATGAAAGAAAATTTGAAAGAAAAAAAAACAAAACTTTATAAATCTAGAGAACAATACGTTCGGAGTATCACATACGTTTGTACATTACATACATTTGAAATACAAATCTATCGGTGTATCACATAAATTTAGAACATTTTTCTTTCATAAAATTTCTTCGTCTGAGGTGTGAGAATATCAAAGTTCTCACTTCTTTTAATTTTTAAGCATTTTTAATTTTTAAGCATTTAAAACGACGTATTTTTAACGAGCTTGCGTTAAGTTTCTTCAGGACCTTATTTACCCATGTGGCTAAGGTCCAATAGAGTGCACGTTCTATAGATTTCTGAGCCTGTTTCAACAAAAATTTTGAGAAGTGGTGAAAATTTATTGTACTAGAAGTTTCATCACTTCAACTGAAAGCAAGAAATCGCAGCCTTAAAAAAAACTCCTGCTAAAACTTGATTTTGTGAAATATTTAGATGAACTTTTTGGTATATAAGGTCATATGATCTCTGATTTTATTAACCAGATTTTTTAGCAACGTTTTTAATAATACTTATGTTGGTAAGCGGAACCCAGAAATTATCTTTTACCAGTCGCATAATTAAACTAGGTTCCGCTTACTAAAGTAATTATTACTAATGAAGCTCCAAAAAATGTCCGCTCCGAATTTTAGCATAAAAGAAAAACTAATTTTGACAAGATTCTGATATTTTAATTTTAGGACAAAAAAAAAAAACTTTAATGAAAGCTTCAGTTTACTAGTAAATATATTTGTTTGTTTAATATCTTCGGAATTATTAGGAATTGAAAGCTGTAACGTTTGTGCCACTGGAATCACTATGAAATATTTGGCATTAATTTGGCAATGTTTTTTTTTCTTCAGCTCAGTTTAATGCCAAGCTGATTTTTTGAAGAAAGACTATTACTAAAATTTTAATTTCAAGCAACAGAAAATTAAAAACACATGAAAAAAGTAGGTTGTGCACCCACATTTTAGTGCGAACTGTACATTTTTAAAACCCTGACAGTATTAATGCATTTTTACGTTTTTTAGGAAATTGGTTTGTTCAGAAGATAAAAAAACGACCTGCTTAGGGGAAATTAACATAATTTTCGGGCTTAGACTGAAACCAGATCTAACAAATCAAAGACGTTTTTAAACGCAACGCATTCGTTACAATAACACTGTTTTGCAGTACGTGACGACAACGATGTTGATTATATTGGGATTTAGATTAGTTTGCGAACGAACTTAAAAATATTCTGAAATTAAATATTCGAAGTAATATTTCAAACAATTGTACAAATATGGCATTATTTTTAAAATCGAACCAATAATCGCTTTCTTTCGAGACTTCCAATAACACGACCTTCAATATGACGCGTAAACATTTTGTCTTCTGGAATCAAAAAGGGTATATCGCTTTCAAAAAAATTTTAAAAACTGTAACCCCGTCATGAAGAGCAAAAAAATAGCAGTCTTCTAGTGAGACTTATAACAAATCATTATATCATTATCATAATTATTCTTTATAGGCGATTAAGAAATAAACTAGAAAAATACTCACATGACTTCAAAATTACTTTTACGAAGAGCGTCGTATTTTTCTTTATCGGCCTTAGAACACTAAACAAATATTTAATTTTTATAATGAACCAACTTAAGAAACAAATTAATTCACAGTTCGTAGCTTAAATTACTGAAATAGCATTTTTTTAATTGGTCAAAGTTTTTAGTTTTTAATTTTAAAAAATAAAAGATAAGAATTGAATAACAAATAATTAAGTATCAAAGTTTAAATAAAATTTATTAAAATGTATGTATGTATGTATGTATGTATGTATGTATGTATGTATGTATGTATGTATGTATGTATGTATGTATGTATGTATGTATGTATGTATGTATGTATGTATGTATGTATGTATGTATGTATGTATGTATGTATGTATGTATGCATGCATGTATATATGTATGTAATGTAATGATGTAATGTAATGATGTAATGTAACGATGTAATGTAACGATGTAATGTAATATAACATTACATTACATTATGTAATGTAACATTACATTACATTACATCATTACATTACATTATGCATACATATGCATGCATGCATTCATGAGTGTCAAGGGAAAAAAGCGATGCTCAATATATTCACCCAGTTTGATCACCAGTTCCAAATGGAAGTCATGAATTGTCATGCTATTGATGAAAAGATTAAAATACAATAAAGATATGTTCCCTAGAGAAGGGCCGAATAGAAAGTACACAGCTAAAATAAAAAAAAGAAAACTATATCATTTGTTCCCACAGAGTTGTCTTTAAAATTCTACACTTACTAAAGAGAGGACTCAGATTATAGAAATTGTCTTAAAATCAATCTCACTTTTTTCAAAGTTGACATCTAAGAAGTCTTTATTACTTTGAGCAACAATATGGATAGAGATTTTCCACTGATCATTGGAATGGTATAGATTGAAAGTAACTTGCCTCTTGAACTTGCATTACTCATTTAAGATCACTGAAATAAGAACAAATGATGAAAGCAAAGTGAAAGCACTACAGTCTGACTAAGAAGAATATTTCTAAATAATGCTAATAGTTATGACCCCCCCCCCCCTTGTCTAGTGACTTGAGAAATGGGCGAAATATTTCAAAGATTTTTTTAAGATGATTAGAGTGGCCTGAAGAAAAATGAAATGTGGATTCCATACCTCATTGATATAAAACATTTATTGATCTTAACAATCTTACTCAGTTGGATAAACCTATCATCAAATTAACCAATCATTTAATTAACCAATCATAATTCCTAGCTCTGTGAATTTTAAGTTAAAACTTGCACTAATCATTTTAAAAATCATTTACATTCATTTGCAAATGTTTTTTTTTTAAATAAAGCAATTTTAGAAGTTTTTTTGCAAAAATTATTGTGAAACTATAAATCAAATTGGACTGAGACAGAAATGCTAAAAAAATGCTTAGTACCAAGAATATTGCACATACATTGTGCAATAATAAAAATGAATAACAGAATGTTACTTACATATAAACTATTTAGTTGGTCTATATCAGTTGAACTTAAATCATATCTTTGACCAATAATCTTTTTTTCTCCAATAACATCTATTGTGTTTTTCCCATTTTTGGAGAAGTAATCTGGTCCATAATGCATTATAGAGCCAAGATCATAGCTAAACATTCAAAGTAAATATTGTTACAATTGAATTTTGTTAAACTATCCTATCAGAAATATTTTCTAAAGGCTTAACCAGGGAAACACTTCTGACCAGTTAAAAATAAATTTAATATTTCTTTTTTGTAATATTGTTAATCATGGTGATAAAATTTAAGTAAAAAATTGCAGAAAAAAAGTCATAAACTTAACAACATATGCTTTCATATTATCTCAAGAGGGTGTTTACAGTTTATTTGCCTAAATATACTCTTTAAATAGTTACTGTATAGTTTTGCCCGAATGAAGTTTGATAATAATTTTGTTATTTTCATTAAAGTTGATATTTTTAAATAAAAAATGGCAAGAAAACGTAAATTATCAGTAGAAACACAATCAGCATTGTGCTACTTTGTGGCACAAAAAATATTTAATGGAACAAACTGCAAAAATACTTAAAATTTCTACTTCAACAGTATGAAATATTATAAAAAAGGAAAAAACTAGAGGTTTGGTCAATTGGAAATGATCAGCATGCCAATGAATTACCTCTGCAACTGAAGACAGAAGAATTGCTACTACTAGTAAAAGAAATAGACTATTAACTCCCCGAAAAATTTTAAATAGCATGAATAGTTCCCAAGAAGATTAAATATCTGTGACAACAATTAAGAGGTGATTGATAAAAGCAGGGCTTGATGGTAGAATAGCTGCAAGGAGACCACACCTTCAGTCCCAATATAAGAAAAGAAGACTAAAGTGGGCAAAACAACATGAAAAGTTTACTGTTGATGACTGGAAATGCGTTCTTTGGAGCAAGTCAAAGTTCCAAATTTTTGGTTTAAAGAGAAGAGCATTTGTTTGAAGAAAACTTTGTGAATGGATGATGAAACATTGTGGAGGTAGTGTCATGGTTTTGGGTTGTTTTGGTCATAATACTGGTAATATTGTTCAAATAAATGAAATATTGACAAAGAAGTGTGTTTGGACATTTAAAATAATCATCCCATTTCATTAGGAAGTTGGATAATTGGAGAGTCATTCAAAGCATTTTTTAAAACTTTGTAGAAATCAATTAAATGAATTTGAAAATGATAAAATAAATGAAAGAATGATTTGGCCTCTAAATCACATAATTTTTCCCCTATTAAACTTTTATGGGATGAATTAAACAGATATATCAAAAGGTTCTTGTAACTATTTATTCATAGATTAGAAAATATCAGTTTTCACTTCACCTGGCTCTGATACTTGGTTTACTATAAATTTTTTTAAAATATAGCTAAATTTTTTTTTTTCAAAATGATGTCAAATTAGAATATTTCAAAATGATTTCAACTTATAATTTTAAAAGCTACTATTTTTACAACATAAAAATAATAAACATACGGATATTCTAAAGTATCAGCTTCTCCAGCATTATACTTCATAAAGTTTGATTTTGCATCTTCTAAGATATTTTCAAAATTTATTTTTACATATTTGTCCCTGTCAAGTCTTGATTGCTCATGCCAAAAACCAAGTGCATGTAGAATTTCATGCATTACTGTGCCTGAAATAAACAACAATTGTAGACTATATAAAGGGGATCTAACTTCTGTTTTTGAACTCAAAGAATACCAGCACACAACCTTTGTATTCACAACCAATTCCAATTGAAATCTCTTGTCCAATGCCTCTTTTCCCAATGTGTGAATAACAACTGAAAATAGAAATGTTTTTATTTAAAAAGAACACAAGTTCTATAAAAAATATTTGCTATAATAATAAATATTCATAGATTATACATAAAATTAAAAAAATTGTTATAAAATATATCACACTACAAGATATATTATTATAAGATATATCACAATAATGAACTGTTACATAACAACATGAATTTAATTTTAAAAAACAAAAACAAAGAATATTCCAAAATGCCTGATCCTATTTTATAAATCAAGTAAAAGTATATGACCTATCAACATGAAATATTCCCAAAATAAGAAAATAATAAATTAATAAAGTAGAAAAATTCATTTTCAGTTTTTAGAAAAATGGACTCACATGTACTGATAACTTTTTTTTTTATTGATTGATTGACAAAACAAAAGAAGTTTTGAACTTTTTTAGAGATTTTCATTTTTATTACAAAGAGAGAAATACTCACCGACAAACTTATTTTGAAAATACTAAATTTTTTTTTTTATTCAGAAATTAAAAATAGATAATTAAATATGGCGACTAATCAAACAATGACCTTTATTTTGCTTTATGAGTGTTTTAGTAACATCTAATTTTATAAAAACTTTTTTTTTTTAAATATGATTTAAATAAAATTTAACTTTATTTCAGATGTGTCATCTTTATTAGAATATTTGCATTTAGGTTAACTAATATATCTTGAGTCTTTGAAAAATCAAATTTAAACTGTTTTCTTTTGCACCTGATTAAAGGAATATTTTAATTCCAATAAACATTCTTGTAAAAATGCATATATATTATTAAATAAACATAAATACTGGGTACTTTTTCAGCTACAATTTAATATAAATAATACATGTCAATGAATTTATTTTTGCTATTTTCCAATTTTTTTGATAAAATCCCTGCAAATTAATTTTAAGCTCAATTGTACAAAAGTTTTTAACAAATTTATAACCAAACCTCTATATACACCCTCATCTTTGTAAGGGATTGTTGTGGTGTTGTAATCAAGTTAGAACTGATATAAAATATTAAAACTGTTTATACTTAGGCCATTTTGTATTGCATTATATAATATAAAAGTATCTTATTAAATTTTCTAAAAAATATTTTGTGCTTTGTAGTTTTATTATGTTTATGTTTACTTATTTGACAGCAAAAAAAATTGAGTAATTTAATTTTCCTTTAACATAAATACTTTAGCAGGTTATGTTTAGATTTCCAGAATTACAGCTGGTATTTATGACAATTAACAACATATTCCTTTGTATATCTAAAGTATTCATTCAGGAATTAAAAACTGAATAAATATATAAAGCTATGTTAATAAATACCCGTCTCCTTGGGTAAACTGCAAATAAGGTTCAAGGTTTTTTCCATCAACATCTTTGTTAAATCTAGAAGTTCCATCATTCTTTCTTTTAATAAACTTGATGCAACTTTTGGTGCTTAGTTCTTTCATGGCTTCATTTAAAGCACGCTGCATTCTACCATCTAAATAAAATTTAATATTTTAAAAATATATGCAAATATACAGATATATATTATGTGCATAAAATGATACTTTTTGGCATAAAAATGAATGTTTAAAATATCAGCTATTTTACTTTAGTGTTATTTTTTAACAACAAAGTATTGGGTTGTCCAATAAGTTCTTGCCGTTTTTTTAAATTAACAAATTTGCAATCAAAATGAAATTTTTTAGTATAATGTTTTGTGTTATTCGAAAGAGAGTTTTTTGCTCTACAAGAAAGTCTATTTGGTTTTTTTGTTTTGAGTCATTTTTGTTAATTTTCAGAGCATTTAAATGGAGTGTCAAGTCAACAAAAACGAGCATTTTTGACACCACCTTCTTTTTGCGTTTAACCGAGGTGCCAAAGCCACGGAAGCTGCTAGAGAGATTTGTGCCGTATACGGAAAGGGTGCCATAACTGAAAGAACTGCTCGATATTGGTTTGCAAAGTTCAAAAGTGGCAATTTCGACCTCAAGGTTGCATTTCGTTCCGGGCGACCAAGTGAGTTTGATGAAGAGCGTTGGAATCAACTTCTGCACAAAGACGCGCGAAGACTGCGCGAAGACGTCAAACAACCAGAGAATTGGCAGAGCGTATAGAATCCAATAAATCAACAGTAGCAGAACATCTCCACTCAATGGGAAAGATTCAAAAACTCGGAGCTTGGGTGCTGCACGTATTGAGCGAAAACAATAAAAATCAACGATCCACTATTGCTGCCAGTTTGCTTGCTCGTCATCTCTCAACTCATAGACATAAGCAAAGATTTCTTTATCGCATTGTCACTGGTGACAAAAAATGGTGTCTCTACATCAACATGAAGCAGCGCAAAGAATGGTTAAGCTCGAAACAACAAACGACCCCGCAAGCAAAGCAAGCTCTTCATCCACGGAAGACAATGTTGTGTGTATAGTGGGACTGGAAAGGCATTATCTACTGGGAATTGCTTGATCACAACCAAACAGTCAATGTGGAACTTTATGTTCTACAGATGCAACGATTAAACAACGCCATCCAGCGAAAACGACCTGATAGGCAAAATGGCGTTCTTCTGCAACACAACAATGCCCGTCCCCACATTGCCATTATGACCAAGGAGGCAATTCAAACGCTTGGTTGGGAAGTGCTACCATATCCTACATACTCTCCAGACTTAGCACCATCGGATTTCCACCTCTTCCGATCTCTTTCAAACGCTTTGCGAGGCGTTTTGTTCAATAATGACATAGAATTACGGGCGTGGTTAGAAGAATTTTTCGAATCGAGGCCGGGCGATTTCTACCAAAGAGGAATTGAAAAACTTGTTGGGAGCAAGTTGTAATAAACAACGGAGAATACATTACTGATTAAATTGTTTTTATTTTATGTTAAAAAATAAAGTTATATCAAATTTAGAAAAACGGCAAGAATTTATCAGACAACCCAATGAAACAGCTTATATTTCAGTTTACAAATGTTGCACTTTTCAACAAGATATATTTCTAAAATACTCTATTTCTTTAACATGGTTATAATAGTCCCTAAAATCAATAACGATAATAATTATAAATACAAACCACCATAAATAATTTTGGGTAACTCATATGCAATAATCAAACCCCATTTTTTCCCAACATGTAAATTGCGTTTAGAAGTATGATTGTTCATGATGGCTTCTACAACATCTGTTTTAATGATGTCTCCTTCAACAATTTTAGATTTATGCTTCTCCTCAGCTATAAAAGTTAATTTAATTATAAATAGTCCAAATTTTAACCTTAAATGCCAATAACATTACAAAATTACAAATGCATACTTGATAGAAACAAAATCATATTTAATTAGTAAAGTATTACTAGAAATATTGGTTTTACTTTATGAATATGCGTGTTATAAACCTTTTTGCTCTGCAAGTGCTTCTTCTTTTTTTTCTATGAAGGTTTCTGCATTTGTTATTTCTGAAACAAAATCTCATTTTGTTATATATACAGATGCCTATGCACAGTGTAAACTTAATCACTTTTAAGTTGTATTTAAAATTCAGTAAATGAAATACTCAGAAAAATGCAAAGTACATTGACTTTGTAAAAAAAAAAAAAAAAAAAAAAAGAAAAAAAAAAAAAAAAATCTTAAATCAAGTTTCTATTTAAAATTAGAACTAGTAAAGAATAGTAGGTAGGTTATAAAAGTTGCATTCTGAGTAACCCTTGTTAGTAAATTTTCGAACTGTGAAGACCCATTTTTAGGTCAATTTGCAGATCCAACTCCTATACTTAAAAAAAACTTTAGAACATCAAATGCTTTTACCTGTAGAATCTATATATTTCATTTTTTCATCAAAAGCTTTAATAGCTTCTTTAATATGTATCCCTTTAGCATCATTGCTTATTTCTTCGTTAACTATTGCCTGTATCAATATTCTTTCTTTGGTTTCTTGCGCATCATCTCCACTGCTGTTCCATTCCAATGTATTGTCTATGCTTTTATTAGCATTTAATCTACCTGGAACAGCTTCTACATAAAAAGTGTATCTATATAGATAAAAGGGATTGCTTTAGTGTCGTAATTGTCTAAAGAAAAGAAAAAGTAATAACTACAGCAAGAATTTAAAGTTAAAAAAGTGAAATTTAGAAACAAGCTCAATCGTGAATATAAGTTTTATATACATATATATATATATACATACATATATATATATATATATATATATATATAAACTTATTGAGGGGGCTTTAAGATAAAATTCACAAGATTAGGGTTTAATTCCATGAAGAAAAAATGAAAACAAACGATTTAAAAAAATTATAAGTTCTTTTGAAGTATGATGATTCCAAGAGAAAAAACAGCAGAATGGCAAGTTTGCACTATTAAGATATCTCATTTTTTAAATTTTAAACAAAAAGAAATATTGAAAACTTTAGCAAAAGGGATCTTTTACTGAAATCACAAGAAAACGCAAATCATCAACAAATCAAAGATGGAAGTTTTAACTTGAGAGGTTAAAGTTAAAACTGCCTTCTTTAATTTGTTTTTGAATTGCATTTTCTTGTAGAGCATTTTCTTTTATCAACAGTTTTAATTGTTGATGAAGGGAAGTTATTTTGAACTATTTTTTCATGGGCTTTGCTTGATTTTTAAGTCATTTCATTTATTTATATTCGTAGTGATTTTATACTAAACTTGAATATTTTTTTTTACATACTTTTAGCTCATCGTGATTTATTAATGTAAATATTTGAAGGTAAGAGCTAATTTTCCTAAATATTATATGCAATAATTATTTATTGTTTCTTTAATGTCTCCGTACGCATTTTTAATGATTTTAGCAGAATTATTAAGTTGGTTTTCATTAAACATATTCGTGTTATTCGACAATTGATATCCCTTTTTTGATTTTAACAAATAAAAAACGATTAAAGAACAATTTTTCAAGTAATTATCATTCAAATTTCTTAATTGTTCATGATTTTTTGTTTTCGAATTAACACCTGACAAATAGGTAAACATAATAAAAGGTTACCCACGCAATGGGTATATTAAAAATAATAAGCTTATTCTAAATATATCATTGTACCCACGAGTTTCAAGTTGTTTTCTCTCGGTCCTACCAATGAAAGAATGTTTACTTTTATTGGTAAGAAGAGAAAACAACTTGAAGATCATAGGTGATACAAGAAGTCTTGATAATAGCATATGTTACGTAGTAGTAATAGTATATGTTACGATAATAGCATATGTTGCGTATGAAAAACATATTTTGCGTAGCGTATTGTAGGTATTTCCGGCGAAAGTTGGTGTAACGAGGACAGTTAGAGGCTTTGGCTAACTGAAGCTTCTTCAAAATGACTTTTAAATCAAATTTCTAGTTATGTAACCCTAATAATTTAAACTTATTCATTTTTCCTCCAAAACTGCAAAACCGCTGTCACTTTAACACACATTAACTAGAAATTAAATTGTTTTCTATAAATTTGTAGCGAAGTTAGGTCATCATTTTAATGTTAATTTTTCAGTTTTCTACTGAAGTTCGACTTGATAAGCAATAAAAAGAAAATTCATGGTAATTTGGTAGTAATTTGGTTCAGCCCAAAATAATCCTAAAGTGCTTATAGGTTTCAGGTGTAAAAAAACTTGAAAAAGAATAAGAAAACATGGTTCAAGATCCATTACTTTTTAGGTTGTCATTTTTTAAATTTTATTTTGTTATTTTTTCTTTATCAATTGTATTGATGATTTTATAACCGTAAGCAATAAAAAGTAAAAATGTAAAAAAGTAAATGAAAATACCTTTTTTGTTGACATGTGTTTTTGCAAAGAAGGTATGAGCTAATATAAGAAGAAGTACTTTCATTTTAAAATTCCAAACGTAGAAAAAAGAGATTTCAAATGATATTTTTATGTGTTTATTCGGTACAAAAATTTAACTGGCGTATCAATAAACAATACTAAATTTAGAAATGTTTGCTGAATAAAAATACCGATAATAGTTTTTAAATTGGAACCCATAAAAGAATATAAAATCATTAAAACCTCATAAAGAATATAAAATCATTAAAACCTCTTAAATATTAGGCTTATATAAGACTAAGGAGATCATAAAGAATTTAGACGTTCTTCTAAAGAATACTGACATTTTGCAATTGCGAAACTCTTTAGTTTTAAGTTCAAACTGTAAACTCAAGTCCTAAGTCGGTGGTGTAGGGTAGACCGGGGCTATTTGTCACATTTATTCCACTAATTGTCACATTTATTCCGCTATTGATTAAAACGTGTGATGATCAAGCTTTTTTTTTTGGCAAAAAATTATGTCGCGAAAATGATACATGCCGTGAAAACAAAATATGTCGTGAGAACGACGTGCTAGTAAAGTAACTTTAAAAAAACTATTTCGTGCTTTCTTTTCTCCTGAACATGGATAGCTTTAATAATATTGGTTTCAGAGCAAATTATAAATTATAAATTGTAATAATTGTTTTGGTATATCTTTTGTTAATAATGAAAGTTTTTAAAGTCATTCAGTTCTGACCCTTAAATGGTCTGTAGTTCAACTCTTTAGCCTTTAACTTTAAAACGACCAAAACAATGTTGCCAGTAGGATTTTACTTAATCTTATTCAAGATCAAGCTCACCTATTCAAGTGTAATAATAAAACTAGGTCTGTCATTCTCAGACTTTCTTTTAAAACCGCTAGTTGCCTGAAACTTAGTTTTGGTTCCGTAGGGGAGAGCGGGGTTGGTTGTCACACTTTTTACATTTAGAGTTCCTCTTTCAGCTGACGTAATGGCTCCTACTTGTTTTAATCCTTTTTTGGCAACAACAATTTTAGGTCTTTGTACAGTAGTTACAGCAGTTTCGTCCATGTTCCAAACGTCATTTGGTAAGAACAAGTAGTTTTGTATACAGTGCTGCAAATTGCTAAAAAATAATGCAACATTCTGCTTATTGAAATTTGTTGCTCGACTTAAACTAGTAGCTTCAGGTTGCCTAATGGAAATACTTGGGTGGCGCTTTATAAATCCTGTAAACCAATCCTTGCCAGCTTGTTCCTTTACAACCCAAGAATTGGGAACTTCTATATTATTTTCAACTGCAAGCTGGAAAGCAAGCTTTTTTACTTCAGTAGGAGTTAAACCAAAATAAATTTCTGCTGCTCGCAACAGGTATGTGACAAGTTCTTTAACTACTTTGTCTGGCAATATCTGTTGACATTTGTATCCTATAATGTTCATGCAGGTGGAGTTTTGATTTTTGTCAATTAGAACTGTTATAGAACCATGTGATGGGTTAGTAATAGTTTTTTACAATAATGTGTTAGTGTTCTGTAATTAATGCCATGCTTTTTTGCTGCTGATCTAATAGAAATGTTGATAAGCTTTACATCTTTAATAGTACACTTAATGATATCTCCAGAAGTGTAACCTCTATTAGTTTTTCTTTTAAAATTTCGTACCATGTTTTTACTAAGCAAAGAAAAATATTTGAAAATAATGTATGCACAAGACACACACACACACACACACACACACACACACACACACACACACACACACAAACACACACACAAACACACACACACTAAATCTAAACAATGTACAAACAAAACAACAGACAATCGTACAAACAAAACGACAAACAGATGTACAAACAAAACGACAAACAGTTGAACTTCTGTATTCCTTTTTCTATAATTGTATTAAACATTGGATCACAATTTAAAGTTATACACATTGAAATAAAAATTATTTAGGTTATAGATATTTACTTAAACAAATATAACAAATTGACTTAAGATTTTTCAATAATATCTTTAACATTATAATATTTCTCAATAATACGGACAAAGAAACGAGGAATATTTAAAAGCGGCGTTTAGTTTGCAGCACACGGAGTCGAGGCAATTGTGACAACCATCCCCATATATTTTGTGACAAGCAATTCCTTCTATGTTAGTTGCAAGACACCTGTAAATTTACCTAAAAGCGTGTGAATTTCATGAGAATTTTTTGTGGATTAAGTTACACAAATGAATAAAAAACTTTAAAAAATGTTCGTTTGGTAAAAGAAAATTTCTAAGTGAGCAAAATTTAACTTTTTCATATCAAAACCTATAAAAACAAATAACTTGTTTTCTACACGCTAAAAAAAGCTGAAAATTACAGTGAAAATGTTTTTTTTTATATAACATTTTGATTGAATGATTTTAAAGTTCTAACTCTTATCTACATTTTCTGTAATAAACTTTGTGACAACCAACCCCGCGTGACAACCAACCCCGCTCTCCCCTACACATCTACCAATCAAACAAAAATTGTTTCATTAATGTTCATACTCACTCTTAACTTATGTAGGCATGCTAAATTCAAATCTGCAGTCAGATTTTTTCTACAAGCTACAAATTTTTTGCAGCTTGGAAACAATAAGGTTAAACAAACTGAAGACTAATTGTAAATGCACAAAAGAATCTACGTCATCAAGAAAAGTATTCAAACGTTCATATATTTTATATAAAAAACGAATGTGTTATTAAGAAGCTAAAAAAAACCTAATACGAAAGCATATGCTCAATAAATACTCAATCTTTTTGCTTGTAGCCTTGAAATGTGTAGAGTAAGGATCAAGAAATAACAGTAATTTTTAGACGTCAAAAACAACTTTCATGAAGCACAGTACTTCGCGTAGACCATTCTTTTTAAAATGTTCCGAAAAACTTCTATCGGGTGATATTCAAGTGCGTTGGGTAGGTTATCAACTTTTGAAACAAAATGTTTCTCTTATTAAGGGTACAAAATCACGTTGTTTTCGTTTTAAACTAGCAGCTCAACATCTTTCAAGTAGAAGGTCCTACTGTTGGTAAACATGATGTTTGCCAAAATGAAATGTAACTTTTCATGCAAAAATGTTATTGATATTGTACCAAACATGAATTAGGTTTTGGTGGTTATCTGTTTGCAGTGAAATCTTTCTTTTTCTTTTTGTCGAATGTTTTTTCTGTTAGAGTTTTGACAGTTTATAATTGAGAGATATCAATTTCATTAAGAACCTCATTGAGGATCTCATTAACAAATTCTCAATGAAGTTCTAAACGATGTTCTCAATGAGTTTCTCAATGAGATTCTCAAAATAAAAAATCTGCCTTCTTTTTATCTGAATAGCAAGGTAATATGAACAAAAATTTTCTTAATGAAACATATTTTTGAATTTTTTAAACTTATTACTACTTGTTATTTTCCGAACATATTCAGAGATAAGAATGTTCAGATTCGTTTAATTTTTATTTCATTCATTCTAAATCGTGAAATGTGGGCGAGGGAGAAATAAATGTTTATCACCTTTAAAATGTAGTGGTTTTTTGCTTAAATCAAGTGAATCATAGAATAGCTTAGCACAGAAATTGTGAGACTTCAAGCTATGCAGAGTACACTGAAAATACATAAAGAAAACTAAGTATAGAAATAAAAAAAGTACAAGACGATTTCACGTGACCACAAAACGAGAAGATAATTAACTGATTTGATGAAAAAAGAATTCTCAATTATATGGAATGACCATCTGATTTGCCGGACTTCAATCAAGTTGTTATCAGAACACCTAAATGCTTTGCAATTTCTTCGTAAATGGCGGGCGTATTTTTTTAACGGCGAAGAAAAATAAAAAACTAAAAAGAAATTTACGTTTTAATTAATGAAAAAACATCGTTTAAGCGAAGAAAAGATAGTCTAACGGAAAAAAGATCATCTAACGGAAAGAAAAACGAAAAAAAATAAATAATAATAATAAAGTAAATAAATAATCTGAAAAAAAAAAGTAATTAAGTAATTTCAAAAAGATACGTGAAAAAAGCTCGAGTAACAATCTCAAAAAAGACCGGAAAAAATAATTGGAAAAATATTGAAAGTGAAAAGATAAAGTTGATTGTTAAGTTAAAGATAAAGAAAAGAAAAAAAATTAAAATTATTATTCTTTTCAGGGTTAAAATTTAAATAATCAAAAACAAGAATAAACGAAAACCTGTTAAAAGCCAAGAAAAGATTAAATGGCTGGTCAATGAAAAAGAAAAGAAAGCCGAATTTTTTAATTTGTTGCAAAATTCAAAGTATAAAGGGTTTTATCTAAAGTTTTTATGTATCAATCTTGTATCAACTTATTACATATACACTTTCTCCTTGATTTCTTTCTTTCTTCTGTAACTCACTTAAGATTTTTTCACTTTTTCTTCGAACTTTTTTTTTCTTCTTTTTCTTCTTACCATCCTTCTTCTGTAACTTTTAAATGATGGTAGTGAAACAACTTTGCAGCATATGCCTTAAAGCGGCAGCTAAAAAATCACAAAGAAATCCAATGTGACCTATGTGACAAGTGGATACACATTAAATGTACTCAAGTTGACAAACTGACATTAAAAAAAAGTAAAAACTTTAAATGCTTGGCACTGCTTAATCTGTATAAAAACATTTCTTCCTTTTTCTACTTTTTATGATCTTGAGTTAACTATTACACTTGTAGGAAAGTAAATCAAATTTAAGCTGTTAGTAAATCTGTTCATTTAACTTGTTAGTAAATCTGTTCATTTAACTTGTTAGTAAATCTGTTCATTTAACTTGTTAGTAAATCTGTTCATTTAACTTGTTAGTAAATCTGTTCATTTAACTTGTTAGTAAATCTGTTCATTTAACTTGTTAGTAAATCTGTTCATTTAACTTGTTAGTAAATCTGTTCATTTAACTTGTTAATAAATCTACAAATTTAAAAAAATTTTGTAGGGACCTCAATAACATATTTAGCACTTCAATCAACTGCAAGTAGATACTTACATATATAGT
Organism: Hydra viridissima; assembly: GCF_058129835.1. Lineage (NCBI taxonomy): Eukaryota > Metazoa > Cnidaria > Hydrozoa > Anthoathecata > Hydridae > Hydra > Hydra viridissima. The sequence continues at coordinate 4,369,136 of NW_028324312.1, forward strand.
CCTACATATATAGTACTGTAGATACATACATATATAGTCCTACATATATAGTACTGTAGATACATACATATATAGTCCTAGATACAATCACTTGTCCCAAAACTTTTTAAGTTATCACTATGTAAACATATCTTCACTACCATATCATTGACGATTTTAAAATACTATTAGCATTTTTTGACAATTTGCCGGATTTCATCTGGATAACTTAATCTAATCTGCACAATAAAGATGTGTCTATAATTAATTTTGTTTTAGATGGATATATATCTGTTCACATGCCAACTAAAACTAAAAAAGGGTGGTGCTTTCAGATATATTAAGTCTAGCTTAAACTTTAATATTAGAACTAAAAGTAAAGAACTCGAATCTATATTTATTGAAGTAATAAATTCTAAAAAAAGTAACGTAGTAGTTGGTTATTTATATCGTGATCCATCAATATGTCCATATGAATTTGTTGATCACTACCTAAATCCTCTTGTTGAGAAAATTAGCTTAGAAAAAAAATTTATGCTTATGGGAGATTTCAATTTTGATTTGTTTAAATACAATACATCCCATGAGGCTTCATGTTTTTAGAATTAATTGTTTCAAATTCTCTTCTTCATTTTATTATACAGCCTACACCCATAACTACTCGTAGACAGTGGTTAATAATATTTTTAAAATTTGATTCTTCTGATCTCAAGTAACCTTAATGCTTCAATATCTGATCATCTTGCTCAGTTTAAAACAGTACCACATTCCAAAACGCAAACTTCAACCTAAGTTAGGAGGCGCTTTAAAAATTTTTTAACTGAACTTACCCAAGATATTTCAAATGTTGAATAGGATGACTATGTAAAGACAAAAATGATGTTAATAATTCCATTGAAAAAAATTAATTAAAATTTTTTATTGTGTTTTGAATAAACTTGCCCCTTTCAAAAAATTTAAGAAAAATCAAATAACAAATTATAACAAACCTTGGTTAACGAAAGTCATTCTGAAGTCAATAACAATTCAAAATAAACTTCATAAAAAAATATTTAGAATCAAAAAACTGTAGAATGAAAATTTTACTTTTTGTAAAGTTTAAACAATATCGTAATAGTATAAGCAGTCTTCTGAATTTAGCAAAAAGAATAAATTTTTTTTGGAATTTTATCAATATTACAAAAAACACATGGAAAGGTATAAAAGAGTTGATAAATGTAAAGCCAAATAAAAGTTACTCCCCAACAAGCAACTCATCAACAACAAATACGGAACTAATCTCCAATCATTTTAATAATTTTTTTTTTAATACATATCATTAATTTTTTTTTAAACATACATTTCTTTTTATATATATCATTTTGATAATTTCTTTTTATATATATCATTTTGATAATATCTTCACTACGACTGCTTCAAAATTATCTAACGGAATTCCAAATTCTTAACTCAACTTTCAAAAGTATCTGACCAATCCTAATAGCGACTCTTTTTATGTGCAACCAATAACGAAAGAGGAAACCTTCGGCTATTTATGCAACCAATAATGAAAGAGAAAATCTTGGATATATAAACCCCACTATCATGCAAGGTAAGAGTGTTGGACCAAGCAACTTCCAACAAAACTTCTTAATCTGGTGTCATCACAAGTAAATCACTAAGTATTATTTTAAATACAGTGTCTCAAAAAATTATCCGACCAAACATTTTTTAAAATACTTTTCCTAAAGAAAGTGCTGTATTTTCATAAATTTAGACTTTTTTGGTAAACTCAAGATTAATGAAAATAAAAGAACATGTTTTAAATAGATTTTATTTATTTTAATGTAAAATATGAATCACAAGGTTTTCAGTCTTAAAATAAAGGAACTTCGGTCGTTTTTTTATTGTCAAAAAATTATTCGACCAAACACATTATTTGTTTCATAACAAATTATTATATAACAAAACAATTATTTTAATACTTTGTGGGCTCCCTTTGCTTGGATTACAGCTTCTAGATGTCTAGGTATTAATTCAACTAAAGATTTTGTTTCTTCTGGTTGAATCTTTTCCCAGGCTTCTTCAATTGCCACTTTGAGGTTATCTTTTTTGGAAAATGACCGATCTCCAATTTTTCGGTCTAAAATTTCCCACAAATGTTCAATGGGATTAAGGTCCGGTGATTGTGCGGGCATTCCAAGACCTCAACATTATTTTCAGCAAACCACTCCTTGGTTTTAGTGGCACTATGCTTGGGATCGTTATCTTGCTGAAATGTAAAATCAGATCCTAGCCGAAGTTTTCGAGCAGATGACTTCAAATTTTGCTTTAATATGTTTCTGTATTGCACCTGATCCATTAAAGTATCAATAAATTGGAGTTTTCCGACACCCTTCCAAGCCATTGAACCCAATAAATTCCTTCCAAGCCATTGAACTTCCTTCCAAGCCATTGAAACTCCTTCCAAGCCATTGAACTCCAATAAATTGGAGTTTTCCGACACCCTTCCAAGCCATTGAACCCCATACCATCACGTTACCGCCGCCATACTTGACAGTTCCTCTCACGCAGCTTAATTTGTAGGCTTCTCCAGCTTTTCTCCAAACTTTTTGGGCTCCATCAGATGACTTTAAGTTGAATTTCGATTCGTCGCTCCACAGGATCTTTTTCCAGAAACTTAACTGCATGTTTTTGAACTTCTTAGCAAACTCCAATCTTCTTTTCATGTGTTTCTTACTCAAATATGGTTTATTACGCACAAGTCGTCCTTAAAATCCCTGGTCTCGGATACGATTTCTGATTGTCTGATGGGACAATTTGATTCCATAATTCTCTTCAGCTTGCTCAGCCAGTTTTTGAGCAGAAATGAAGCGATTTTTCTTGACTTGTATAATTAAGTTTCTATCAAAACTTTTAGAAGTCTTTTTTTTGCGACCCTGACCTTCTTTTGTGGCTGTTGTTCCGATCAAATTATACTTCTTTATTATGTTGGATACTGTATTATGAGGAATTCCAGTCTCTTGCTGCACCTGACGATAGGTTTTACCCTGATTGACTAGATCAACAGCTAAATTTCTCTGAGAAACAGTCCAGTGACGTTTACCTCCCACCATTTTACTTAAAAAAACATGAAACCTTCTTTTTATACATTTTTTTTTTTTTTACTACAAAAAAACAGTTTTTTGTTATGCAATTTCATTAATTGTATAAAAATTTGCTAAAATATGTCAACAAATTTCACATAAAATTAATTAAACTTACCTAAATATCGCTTGGTCGGATAATTTTTTTACAAGCCTATTCAATACTAAGTCTCTCTTAGGACAAATAATAAACCAACTGAAGCATGAATCAAAAAATATGAACGCTAAATAGCATACTATTCCCAATAGAATTAAAATGACAGACAAAGTAAGTATCGCTATTCATTGTTTTTAGTATAATTTAGAGCGTAAACATTTTTTTTTTGGGAAAAACTTGTTTGGTCGGATAATTTTTTGAGACACTGTAATTTATTCTGTAAAGAAATATTTTCTGATGTTTCTAAGCTAGCCCAAGTTATTCCAATGCACAAAAGATGATCTACGATTGATTGCACCGACTATCGTCCAATATCTCTTTTTTCAAATGTAAGTGAAATATTTGGAAAAGTTATGCGTAATAAATTATACGACTTTCAAAACTAAAATCAATACTTACATAAACATCAGATTGGTTTTTGTAAAAAGCATTCTACAGCTCTCACCCTGATCGAAAATAAAGAATGTATAAGAGTTGCTCTTGATAATATAAACTTTGCCTATGGCGTTTTCATTGATTTACAAAAAGCTTTTGACATCCTCATAAAGCTTAGTTATTATGGTATACACGGCATTCCCTTGCAGTGGTTTAAATCTTAAATTTTAAACGACATCTTCTCAGACATTAAAAGTGAATTGGTATCCCTCGGGGATTCATAATAAATTCTCTTTTCTTTACTATCTATACAATGATGTTAATCTTTCAATCAAACATTCAAATAAGTATTGTTACTTTTAATTGCACCTTCTCAGACATTAAAAGCATTTGAATTGGTATCCTTCGTCAATTTATTATTTATACCAATGATCTAAATCTTTCTATCAAACATTCAGATTACGTCATCATTTTGCAGATGATACTAATTCTTAAATAATAGCCAAAAAATTAAATAAAAATATTAATCAGAATGTCTTGTTCAATTGCTTTGAGCAAACAATATTTCAACCTTAGATCAGTCATTTGTAACAACTTAACTAAGCCACTAAAGTAGATAACTAAACATGGAACAAATTCCATGGCATACCAGTGTATCCTTTCCTGGAACACCCTTCCAAAAACTCTTAAAATAGATTTTATTCTTAATAAATTTTATTTTTAGGCCAAGAATCCGGTTTTAAAGTCACTCCATCATTTTTATTTAAAAAGTTACGCTAAACTTCATTCTTTATAACTTTTTTTCTTTGTGTGCATCTTTCTTATTTATGTATGTGCATGTATATTTCTTATTTATGTATATGTATGTATATTTGAAAAAACATAATAAACCTGTAACCTGCTTTCTTAACAGCTTACAGGTTTGTTGTATTTCCAAACATAGACAGTTGCTAAACGTTCTCTTTCAAGGGATGAAGTTGTTGGGCAACCGATAGTGCTTTGGAATTATATGAGATGAATTTATAGTCCTCTTTTTGCGGTGCACATAAAACATACTGCTAAGTAAATTTTAAGTAAAATCAATTCATTTAAAGACTTGCTCAACGCAATTAGCTTTAAGGAGTCATAACAATTAAAACATAACAATCTGTGAATTGTTTTTGTTTTAACTCTTAGTTAAACCTGTAGAAGTTAAACAGTTTCTGAAGTACTTTTGTATACTAATTTCACTAACCTTCGTTTGAAAAAAATTTCTGCTCCTGATGGTTTCTTAGGTAATCCCTTATGAAATTGACCTCCTTAATATAAATATGCCATTCGTTTTGCTCAATCAGCTCAGTATTTTTGGATACTGTATGCCCATTGTTTTTAGAAAAACATCATTTTTCAAGAAATCTTTCATTTTCATTATTTTCATTTCATTTTTCATTTTCATTACAATCAGTTATCTTAATAGATTATAACTATTTGTAAAATGAAAAAAAACTAATTATGACTCTATTTAACTCCTTTTTTAACTTAAAACCAACTCATGGGCTTACTCAAGACTGAAAAATCTTTTTCCCAAGAAAAGAAGTCTCTGATGACTTCGGCTTGTAAAAAGATATTGGTTCGCCATGCATCTTATTTAATTACTTCAATTGTGACGTTAAAATTTTTGTCCCTTAACTGAGTTCTAATTTGAGATCAAATATGCTTACATGCAGCTCAGCATCACTGATTTTTGCATTGGATACTTAGCCTTCTTTACTCAGTGTTTTTACAAAGTTCTTCATTAGACCAAGTTTTATATGGAGAGGAGGTAAAAAAACATTTTTTGGAGGAACGAGAAGTTCATCTACCTGTTTGTAGCTGCTTATAGTGAAGACTATCCAACCGGCTATTCCATAGGTACAAGAAGCTAAGATATTTTGTGTAGTTCCCTTACATCAAATTAGAAAGCACACAACCTGAGACAAAGGATTCATCCATAAATATGTTAAATGTAGTAAGTTAAAATGTAAAACTGTCTACATATAGTCAATGGGCAACAAAATATTGTTACCCATTGACTTACATAGTTTCTAAGAATTTTTCTTTTTTGGTATAGACAGTTTTCATCAAGTTTATTATGAGAAGGGGGAAACTAATGTGTTATATTCTTCTTCCATTGGAATTTGAAAATAAAAATTCCTTGAAATATTTAACAACTTAAATATAGTGTGCGACATTCCGACAAACTGTGGCAAAACGAATACTATTTCATTTCTGAAAAATTACCCAGGGTAGCAAAAATCTTTTCAAAAAAAATGTTTTGCAATGATATGAAAAAACTCACGAAATGTGTTTTACCTTTAGATCACCACTTGTTAGCCAATTGTGGTTGGAGTACTTGATTGCATTAACCAATACTTTAGTATTCTTGTAGCTTTCTGTTAACTGAACTGAATGACCAATAGACACAGATGCCAATTTACTGCCAATATGTGAGTGTACTGCCTTTAGACGTCATCTAGAAGAGTCAATAAAGAGCCTCCATATTTTTGGTACAGCAAAAAAACTTTTCTTTTCTATTTCTGAACAAAAAGTATGTAGTTTCTTTTGAGAGGAGGTTGTTCTTACTAAGACGAGAAGCAAGAAGTTGTCAGCTCACTTTAGAAGGACCAAGATAGAGATCTATTATTTTCAAAAAAAAAAAAGGTCAAATTGTTTAAATGACCTCTAGTAAGGAATCTTAGTAAAATCATACTAACATATGCTACAGATTGTCAGTGTCCTCCACTTCTATACCTTCCATATCATCTTCTAACTCGGTTTTTTCAGGTAGAGAAGGAACTGGAACTCCTAGTCCATGTGGTAGTGGTTTAATAGCAGAAAAAATATCAGGATAGATAACAATATGATTTTTCTTTCTATTGTCACCTAAAAAAAAGTCTAACAAAAAAATTCTATGAACTTGTTTGGATTTATCAAGAACTTTTTTAACCAATCGAAATCTTACCTTAAAGATTGGATTTATCAAGAACTTTTTTAACTAATCGAAATCTTACCTTAAAGATTGGATTTATCAAGAACTTTTTTAACCAATCGAAATCTTACCTTAAAGATTGGATTTATCAAGAACTTTTTTAACCAATCAAAATCTTACCTTAAAGATTGCTCATGTAAAAAAAAAAAACAGTCTGTAGTCTTTGTCTCCTCTCCACACCATAGGAACACTAAATGATAGACAGTTTGCTTTGCGCTCAATCCAGCGCCTTAAGGCTTCGACATGGGCTTTGCAGCACATATGCAGGGCAAAGCTTTTGCCTTGATCGCCAAGCCTTATTCCGATGTATGCACGGTAAAAGGACTTTAGTAAGGGAGTAAGAGTGGATTGCTGGCCACTAAAAGCTACCTTCCCTTACACAGTTTTATCAAACATAAATTATTCAGCTGATGCATTTGCCTGAAAAATGAGATTTTTGAATAAAGCTTTAGAAATATAGTTTAAATACTGTTTATTGATATAGTAATATACTCCTGCTGACCGTCACCTGAAGACTAGCAAGCACTTCACAAGCGCTCGTATTCAAATGAACATTGAGCTCTCTTACACCATCTAAAAAGCTCAATGTGTATCTCAAAAACTAGACCTAATTAAGCAGTATGAATGCTTGATTCGGATTTAGAAGACAAATTTCATTTAGAACCACCAAAGAAAACCCTAGGATCATTTTTGACGTGGAAAGATGACTATTTTAAGCACAACTTTATCATCATTGTAAAATAAGTAAAATGATAACACTCAAAAGAACGATTTCCTTAGAAATACCGCTAAACTTACTAAAATTCCTCATTCATTAGTTCCAAAACGTCAAGATGTTTGTTTAAAGACTTTTTTATGTGTACGAAATCTATGCAGGTTAAAAAGTATGTACATGTATTTATATTTTTTTCTTTGTTTCCTGTCATTGCCCTTTTCTTTCGTGAGTGCAATCTGATAAAATACGAAAATAGAAAATTTCAAATAATTTAAAATAATTTTTACTCTTGATGTTTTTTATCTGAAAAATATGTGAAAGATATTTTGGTACTTTTTTGTTATAGTAAAAGCAAAAAGAAAAAACAGTTTTTAAACTTATCGCCCAGTTATTTTGGAACCTGTTGTATTAATTTTAATAACGTACTAATAAAAGTCTTTTAATTTTATTACTAATTAAATTCGTTTTTTTCTTTCTTCTAGTGCACATTTTCGCAATAGAAAAACATTCTTTTCGAGCGTCATTTCAAAATACCAACATAACACATCCCAAAGGAATTGCATAGATAATTGTATTTAACTTTTTATCTTGGGTAATAATTATAATAATCAAGGCATGAGCTATTAACTTATTAACAATTAAAACTTAACTATATATTTACACGTTTCAATTAAACATCTAAAATATAACAAAGTAAATAATAATAAAAAAAAAATTTGGACTTCCATAAAGTCAAATAAAAACATTAAAATCCTTTCAAGAATCTAAAATGAAAGAATTATGGCATTTATAGAAAAAATTGCCACTATTACAAAATTAAAAAAAGCAACAGAAATAGAAAATCTTTCATAAAACAAATTTGTAAAACAAAAGCAGAAAGTCATTAAACGAAATATTTACAAAAAAAATTAAACTTATAAAGTTACGTTTTTATTTTTGCAGTTTGAACAAGAAAAACTTGAGTAAAAAAACAAAAAACATTCTAAAGTTGTTTTTTGTGTAAGTTCATCAATGAAACAGTAGAGATCATTTTAAGATGACAAACTTTAATCAATGAACACGAAAAAATGTCAACTCATTTTTTTTTTTTTTTTAATACAAACAAAATGTAAAAAAATAAAATTTTGTTTTGAATCTGGGAAAAAAATCCTCAAAATAATATTTGGGCTAAACATCTGGATCGAATTGTCCCGTTACTTTTACAGATTTTCAAATTTAAACCAACACAATAAAATATGTACAACAGAACTAGAGCAATCTTTAAACAAATTAGGTTCATGATGGTATTTTTATACAGGCAACGAACTTTTGTTAAAATACATTAAGGAGGTAGTAACTCATGCAGACGATACCTATCTCTAATGTGTGGTCTGACATCTTCATTTACTTCCGCTAATTTTTCAAGAAAGGGTAACAACTCCAATAACTCACAATCATTCTCATCCATAAACCATGATTCAATCGGGATCCCATTCGCCATCTGATACGCGAACGCTTGTGGAGAATTATCAACAATCATGGTACGCTCTAGGTCACGTCCTAAAAAAACTGCTATTTTTAAAAATCTTGAAACAACTTTTTGGGAACTTTTGTATGCACAAACATTTTTATTTTACTATAGAAATATCATTTACAATGTAATCATTTCAAAACTAACAATTGAGATATTTAAAAATAACTGAGCATCATAGAAATATGCACCTTTAAATGAAATTAACAGCGTAAATTAAAATCATGAAAATGCAAAGAACTGTTAATGTAAGTGTTCACCAGTATGAATGCATTTTTTTTTTTTCTTTTTTTCTTTCAAGAACAACAACTAAAATATTTAAAGCTACTTTTTTTGAAAATATTTCATTGGTAATTAATTATCAAATGTATAAAAAGAGTATATCTGAATGTTTGCTCTCAATACCACCATTTTTACTCTAAAAAGTAAAACTTCTTAACTATTTAATTTCACCAAAACCTTGCAACAAATTATTCCTTCATAGCTATTGATTTTCACTAATATTATCAATAATTGTAATAGCAACTAATTTAATATTAGCAATCACGTTGAATTTAAACATTATAGTGAATAATACTAAACGATAATAATTTTAATCATAGTTAAATGAAATGTAATAAAAACATATCATAAACTAGATATATTACATTAAAACATGTTAATATAGTAATTAATAAATACTATTTAATTAGCTTATATTAATGTTATTTAATATTAAAGTAATTGCTAGTGTTAAAATCTTCATATAGCAATTTTAAATAAATGCATAGTTGCAAAATACTAGTGTAAATCAATAGTTATGAAGTTCCATTTTGTAGAGTAAAAATAATGATATGGAGAGTAAAGATGTAAAAACATAAGTTTGTAAATAAAACTGTATAAGGCTTTTTAAAAAACATAAAAGTTTTTGAGATCTGCACAAGTTTCTATCATATTTTAAATTAAGGATCAGAAAAAAGCAAAGAATTTCAATTTCCTTATTGTTAGATAGTATTATAACAGGTGGCCCAAGATAAATGGCATAGATAATATTTTTATAACTTTGTTATTTTTTTAGCTAGAACAGTGAATTTTTTTAAAAAGATTTATTATTAAATTCTCTATAAATCTGTCTTGTTGGCTTTGTTTTACGGTTTTTAATTTTATTTGTAGATAATGAAATCTAAAGATTTGCAAAAGCTTGTACTTTCTAAATACCAAAATGGTGATGGTCCATCAAAAATATTTGCTTATATTAAGAGTGTCATTGGGTTTTGTACAATAAATTGGTGGTGTCAAATGATAGAGAGACAGGTTCTATTGAGTTGAAATGCCCATCAGGTGGTCCAAGATCAGTTCGAACAAATGCAAACATTCAAAAAATCAGAAGTTGTCTGAAATGTAAAAAGAGGATTTCTTCTCGAAAATTAGCTAATGAAATCAATATCTCCAGAACCAGAGAAATTGAGATCCTTTTAAAGTGTTCAAAGAATACTTTAAAAGGATCTCAATTTGCAGGCATACAAACACAGAGTTGAACCACTGCTTACAAATGGTCAGAAAGTCAAGAGAATTAAATTTGCAAATTGGATAAGAAACCATTTTCAAAAAGAACAAACACTGAAAATTCTGTTTTCAGATGAAAAAATTTTTGATTTAAATGGTATGTACAATGCCCAAAATGATCGCATATGGCCCACTAATCGTAATGAAGCTGAAAGATGGTGGTATTAAACAGAAACAAAAATTCCCTCAAAAGTTAATGGTTTGGTTGGGAGCTTGTTCAAAAGGTGTTACACCACTGGTTATTTTGGACAAAGATACAGTAAATCATGACTGGTATATAAAAAGTGTTGCCAGTGGCCTTGAAATATGGAAATGAGATGTTTGGTGATGATTGGACATTTCAACAAGATGGAGCAACCTCACATACGCATCATTTAACTCAACAATGGTGTCATGATAATTTTCCTGCTTTTATTGACAAAAATCACTGGCCTCCAAATTCCCCCGATCTCAACCCTTTAGATTACTCAGTATGGGATGAACTCGTTCACCAAATGAAATGGAAACAAAAACCACTGGCCTCTAAATTCCCCCAATCTCAATCCTTTAGATTACTCAATATGGGATGAACTTGTTCACCAAATGAAATGGAATAAAATTAAATCAAAATTAACATTAATTCAAGAACTTAAACGAGCTGTAAAAAACATTAGAATAAATGTAGCTTTAGAAAGTTGTACTAGTTGGACCAATCGCTTATATCGAATGTAAAAAAATAATGGAGGCTATTTACATTAAATAAATCATGTCATTTTGTAGAGAATTTAATAAATCTTTTAAAAAAAAATTCACTTTTCTAGCTGAAAAAATAACAAAGTTATAATAAAAATACTATGCCATTTATCTTGGGCCACCCGTTAGCAGGGTTTTTTTTAAGTTGGGGTTTCTTCTAAGATGGAGTTACACAAATAAGTAAAGTTGCAATATAGTTGGTATAAGTAGTATAGGCATTCAGGAGAAAATTTATCTATTAGAAAAAAAAACTTAAATCTTTATAGTATTGATTTTTTCTTATCACTCAATTCTAAATTTATTTAAATTACACAGATAAAATTATAACTTTCATGAAGTCATTCATAAGAGAAGTTATCTATCATTCATAGCAAGTTTTATATGATATGCATCTAAATAAACCTTTTATCTTATCATGTATAATTTGAAGACTCTTAATAATAAAAACACACAATTTAATCATTTAATTATACATTTCGATCATTTCACCTGCTTAAATTTATTTTTAAACTGTAGAGTGGTAAATCTCATTAGTAATAGCCTCACTTGCTCCATGGAAATAATTGTACCCAAATCTGAATCCAATTTGTGTTCATTCTGCTTTTCTACTCTGTAATCCTGGAAATCATTTGGTGCAGTGGCTAATCTCTTAAATGCATTTGAAATTTGTTTGATATAAAAGAAAAACTGTATTCTGAAAATTTTTGTAGCAAGTTAAAGAAATCAACTCTTTATTCAGATTTCAGCACTCTTAAATGCTGTACAACTTGGTGTCAAAAAAATTAGGGCAATATTTGAATGTATGATGAAACTTATGTCATACTGAACATTGAGCAAATTTGTGGTTACAATTATTAGTTGTTATGATTTGAGTACAGTAAGCCACAAATTCATGCTATTTAAGTATCAGGAGTGATGTACTTAAATAAGCATGAACTTGTGGCTTTACTGAAAACAATGAAGACATCTTGACTTACAGAACAACTTTTAGTAAGCTCCCACCCTTACTTAAAACTATCATTTGTATAAGATGAGCATTTTTTTAAACTTAAGAATGACTGTTAGTCAGATCATTATGGATGACCAAAATTGCTTGCAAAAACATGATGATAATGGAAAGCTATGAATGCTATCAAGGAAGTAAGATTAAAGTTAACTTCATTTTTGGCTTCAAGGTTAAAAGATTTTTTAAAAAATATTGCATAGTTTTAAAAAAAAATCTTTTCAAAGATTGTTAAACTCTAGAAAAATTGATAAATGCATCGCCCACTTACCTTCTTTTTCCTTCTCATGATAAAAACTTTGCCAAAACTAAATACAAAAGCTAAGACTTGAGAGTAATATACAGGTTATAGCTTGCTCTCATTTTACATTTGGTTTTAGTTGTTGTTTATTTTCAACATGGTGCCTAGAATTTTTAAAACCATTCTTTAGTGATGAATACACAAACACAGTATTGAGCATAATATATTTTTAGGAATAAGCATTTTTTTTTTTTAAAATAAGCATAATTCACTTTGAATAAATTGATTAATCATTCTTATCATGAAACATCACAAACATCATCTTTCTTGATACTTGTACAAAGTTAATGAAGCATAAATTGTTTTTCAGCACATTCAAAAAAGACTTAAGTTATATAAAATAAAAAAAACTCTTAAAAACTGAAAACTGATGTTTAATACTAAAGTTTAGGGAAAATAAAAAATATAATTTTTATATGGCAGTTCTTGTTCACATAGAAAACCTATCCTTAATAGTCATCCAAAGTTTGTAATAAAGCAAGGTGGGGTGAACTTACCAGTTGTTTAAGCTGACTTTTGCTTGAAGGATTTACTGATTTAAATCATAATTATTCACAATACTATGTGTAACACAAGACGGTTTTCATCAACATTATCAGTCATCAAGGTACTCTATTGTATTTATTTTAATACAGCATCAACACAGATAATATTCTTCCTGATTATTTCAAAATACTGAGTCCATAAAGTTAATTAAAGTAAAGTATAATTTTTATAAACTTCAAACATTTTATGAGTGTCTGGAGTCAATTATCTTAGTCAATTATCTAAAACTTTAAAGTATATACATATGAGTGCTAAAGATTTATTATTTGAATATATCAATAATTTAATTTAAATGATACTATTACATGTAAACAGATGCTGATATAAAATGAAACAGCTTAGTGTGATCTAAAAAAACTTAATGATACTTTAAACATTAGCATAAATACAGTAAAATTGAATTGAATTATGAGTGCTCCACCTTTTAAAACAATTTTCAAAAAAAAGAATGTTAGTAATGTATTTACCTAGAATATTAAGATCTTTGATATAATTTCCTTGTACATGCAAACAATGTTCTCTGAATAAACGATGTCGAAAAAATTGCCTATGCGGATCAATAATATTTAAAAGTTTGTCTGCATAAACACGACGGGAGGCAGTAAATAAAATAACTTCATACAACTTTGATACTCTTTCCAAAAATTCAAGCAAATGAGGTCGCAGCTTTACAAAAAGTTGGTAAGTTACATTATCAAAAACTACATCAAATGTCATATTATATGTTTCAAGTTTACTAAGACTACAATGAACAAGAGTTTCATCTAGATCTAAAACAAGGGTCATTTGGGGAGTCCTTCGTGTTGGTAACGGAAGTACTGTTTTCCTAAGATAAGCCTCTGATGGTGGTGGTGGAATATGTTTTATAAAATAAAAAGGATCAAATTCCTCTGCTTTTTCTTCTTGATGCAATATTGAATGAAATGGTTTGATTTCTGTATATGCAAAGTTATTTTCATCAAAGCATTTTTGAGAAACAGATGGATTGTCTGATTCATAAGTTGCTTTGCTAATAGTAGATGATTTATTGAAGAAAGAAAGAACAGGAGAAAACAATGATCCTAATAATGTTTGATTACTGGCTGTTAATTTATTATCTTCATACTTTTCAAAATCAAAATCATCACAAACTGACTCAAGTTCACTTTCATCACTTATGTACTTATTACATTCTGCAGTAACAACTATTCCTTTATGCACACGCTTCATTTTATTTTTTTCACAATCAGCATTGAAAAAATCATTTACAGTTTGGAAGGAATTAGTATTTATCAAACGATTATCAACATCAAAAGATTTATCTTCACAGGATGACATACAGCGAACTTGCTCATCATTTCCATTCTCATCTATTCTTTTTTTTTTACTAATACCAGGCCATATCAAAGTTTTTAATGTTGAAAAAAGATTCATTTCATTGCCAGATTCTAAAATTTCAGCACTGACATGATCATTAGTAGGTTTTTCTTCTCGCTCCCTCCACTTACGCTTATTTGTAGCACGTGTTTTTTGACTCGCCATAACTGGCATATTGTCAAATAAATACGAAGAAAAATATAAAATCCAATATTTACATATTTTCTTACTACTCAATTTAGATTTTTATTTTTAAAAAATTATTAACGTACATTCAGTTTAGCAAGCTGTAACAAATTTCCCACATGACATTTAAAAAAAAAGAATCACAAAAACATTAAAAAAACAATATTTTCTTGACCAAACTAAGCTGATAATTGAATTATAACTAAATAAAAAAACAATTGTTTTCAAATATAAAAATGGCTACTACATGTATATAATATATAGACTTACCAAATTTTTAATTAAAATATTTTTAACATTACTTTATAATTGGTTTAGAATAATTAAATACCGGTCAACAAAACTAACCTATGCGCAGATTACCAACGTTGAACAGATGTCAAAAAGAAGCGAGTAAGTTAACCCAAAGCACATTCTGTTAATACAATTAAAATCTGTTAAGTTGTAAAAAATCAGGAGCTATCATAAAATTTCTTGTATTTGACTGCTGGTGTTTTTGATATTTACATTAGTTTAATTATTGTTTTAAATTTCGTAGATATAACAGGTTCAAGTTGAGTGAGAAAGTTTAGTAAAAACAAATTTATTTAAAAAATGACTATTACAATGACAATCAAGCATGAGGCTTTTTTTACTGATTATTTTAGGACTTACTTTAAAACATATCTTGACGGTAGTTTAATGACAGCGAATTGGCTTTGGTTGCAATTGTGTTCTAGGTTGGTTTTAAAACGTATGAGAAAATGTATTACCAATTGATTTCCTTAATCAGTGGGGCTGCATTTAACCTAACGGCAGAGTGCAGAAGGGCACTACCTTCCCTCTCTTGTCCCTTCTATTCAAACCACCGCCACACTTATTGATACATGAATTCTGCACTTAATTGCTGCATCCCGGTATCTGCGTAGAAAGTTTTGAAAAGAATTTTCCTTATTAAAGCGAAAGAAAATATAGTTCATAATTTAAAGTTGACTTTCATAAAGATGGCAACCAAAAATTAAGCAAACAACAATATGATTTTCAGTAATATGGTTGTTAACAAAATTAGTGCAAAAAAATTATCCTTACTGAAATATTGCTGCCAAAATGGAGTCCAAAGTTAGGCGTTTAAAGCCTCAAATGGTTTAAGATAACTAGTCTGTCACCAGAGTGCTCAATTTAGAGAAATCTTTGAGCTAAATTTAGGACTAGTTGTTCAATACTTGAAGCCATTATCACTCAATAGGCAAGCGCATACAGGTAGCTTCAAGAAGTGCATAACCACTGCTCGGACAAGCGAGAACTTCAATTATCTTATGCTGAGTAACACACAAGTTAAATAATTGTCTTTGAACTCAAATGAAAAAAATTTTTTTTTTCTTCTAAGAAACAACAAAAAAAAAAAATTGGTTACGCTGCTTACTTATTTACGCAAACCCATTTTAGAGATAGCCCCAATGGAACTGAGGCTATTAAAATTGGTGAATGTAAGTTTTGATAAAAACTTAATGAAAAATCTGCTTATTAAATATTCATCAAAAGTGCCATATTTGATCAGTCAAATCCGAAGCTCTCCATTTACAGTTATTGCGATAACTTCCTCGTTTTCAAAGAAGTATTGACCGAATGCATCTCACCAATAACACTTTGAATGGAAACAAGTGGAAGACCTCGGACTGCATCCAGTTGCTGCTAAAGAACTGCAACACAATAAATAGTGGTCTGATCAAGGAAGTGTCCAGCATTAAAATGATAGTAGGCTCGTTAAGTGAAACCAATCATTTAACAACAGACACAAAGTTCTAAAAATGTTATCATCTATTACCGATTCTTAAGACAATACAAAACAATTCTGAGTTATATGTAAAGAAATAATAGACATTGTGCATATGGAACTTAATAACTTAAGGTGTTTTATTGTAAAAAATAAAAACTAAAACAATTTTTTGAACAGGTATTAGTTGAATTCAGTAATTAAGCCCTATTTTATAAAAACGACAAAATGGCACACTTCATCCAAGTTGGATAAAGGAAAGTGAAGTCCATATTATTATTATTATCATTTTTTTTTGGTATGATGTAACCTATGGCGTTTTATCGATATTCAATAAAGTAAAATATTATCGTAATCCTTATTTAATAAAGCACTGATGAAACACTGATGAAACACTGATGAAGCACTAATGAAGGTTGGATAACGATGAAGGTAACAACTTTGTTTTGAGAAAATTATTTCAAACCCAATCACATTGAACGATTGTCTCAGGTCCAAAATCTCCCATAGAAAAAGAACCTTTTTTGGTATTTCCAAGTTCACCATTAAAGATGCGACTTTATCCTCAGATGGATAGGCCACCAAGAACAATTCCTACTGGTGGCAAATACAGCAAAGTGAATACATGGAGTATCAGTGACTTCTGCTGAAGACTTTTGGTAACAATCTCTGACAGAAGATACCATTTTGATAGCATGCCAAAATATTATCTTTTATAAAACAAAACTATGATACATTAACATTACTTATTGCTAAGTGGTTATCAATAAATGACGAGGAAGAAGGAGTTAAAGTTAGCCCCGTGTTCTTTCTTCCAGATTGAAACTCAGAGTACGAATCAGAACAATCAAAAGCCATCCATAATCAGAATCAGAGAATAAAGTCTAGTTAAGATCTAGCTGGACCGCCTGCCAAGATGAGAATTTTCGGAACATTAACTGCATCATCAACAATATCAAGTTTATCCATTTTTGAAGTAAAGAAAAATTTTGTAAAGAAAAATCTGGCGAATCTGCAATTTGCAAAAAGTGCAATGTAAAGATAATGTGCAAAGGATTTTCTTCTAGTGGGCTCCTTCGTCATTTAAAAAATGCACATAAAGATTTGTTAAATAAAATTGTATGAAAGAAAATCACATTGTTTGTTAAACAGCAGACTATCGAGGAAATTGTGTCAAAGCTAGCAACTGTGGATGGCTTCTCAATAAATGCCATAACTAAAAAGGAATTCATTAGAAAATAATTGTCTGAAAAAGACATGTTATTAACAAAAAATCCATCCCATTTTATGATTATGATAAAAAAACAATATAATTTAGCTAAACAAACTGTGGTTTTAGAGATAACAAAAGAAATATCTAGCGGGTCGCGATTTTCTTTATCGTTAGACGAATTCACTTCTTTAAAAAATCGACGCTATTTAAATGTAAATTTACACTTATCAACAAAGTTTTGGAACCTGGGATTGACTCCGATAGCTGGATCACTTCCTGCAGAAACAATTGTTGATCTGGTTGAAAATAGACTGTCAGATTTCAATTTATCAATTAAAAAGCACATCATAGCTAGTATCACTGACGGAGCATCCGTAATCCGGCTAAGCGGTATTGAACATCAGCTATGTTATGTCCACGGACTTCATTTGGCAGTACGTGATGTTTTTTACAAAAAGTCAGACTCTTCAGCAAAATATATTGAATTTGAATTGCAGTTGCATTATTCCGATGAAAGATTGAGTGATTACGATGAGTTTGATGATATATTTGACTATAATGATGAGTCATACAGCTTAACAGGTGTTACTTTTAATGATGATTTACAAAAAAGCGTAAATATAGCCTTAACAATTTAGAAGGTTTGAAAAGTGATTCGAATGTTCCGCAAATCACCTCTTAAAATGACGTTTTACAAATCTATGTAAAATCTATGTTTCATGAAGAACTGAAGCTGATATTAGATGTCAAAACTGGAATATTAGATGTCAAAACAAGGTGGAATAAACTTGTTGCAATGCTAGAAAGACTCCTTAAAGTAAAAACATACAAACTAAAAGCAATGATCGATTTAAAAGAAGTTCTGAATATCTCCGAAGATGAATATGCGATTATGAACGCTATAACAACTTTTCTGCAACCAATTAAAGTAGGAATAGAAAGACTTGGTAGAAGTAATACTACTCTACTTGACGCAGAAGGTGTAATGATATTCATCTTAAACGATTTGGCGGAGAAAAAAAATATGATAGCTAATAAACTGCTTCAATTTGTGCAGCAGAGAATTGAAGAATGCAGAAATGCCAATTAATTTGGATTACTAAAATTTTTAAACAACCCAATTAGTTATAATCAGGAATCAAATATCAACTCCAAACTACTCTTACCGTCCAAACCCGTATTAAAAGAATTTATACTAGGTTGTACGTAGAGGATGCTAGCACTAGTTTATTAAATAATGAAATAGTTGAAGTGAGTCGTGAAAATGAAAATATGGTTTCTGACCCGTCAATACCTCAACCTGTTGCTCCAAATTTATTATCTAGAAGAAATTAGCAACTGAAAAAACCTCACAAAAGAAATCAAACTTTTTGAGAAAACTGGAAAGCGTAGCGAAAGTTTAGAAAGAATATACTCCGCATTAATGACCTTTAAGCCGACATCAATTGAATCAGAAAGAGCTTTTTCTGCCGCGGGTCTATTTATGGGAAAAATTCGTTCACGATTAAGTGACAAATCAACTGATTGTTTATGTTTTTTAAAACAATATTTTATTTTAAATAGTAATATAGATTAGCGTGCTAAGATAAATTTGTGTCAGAAACCGCTTGTTATTATATTAAAAATTATGCCAGGAAATCCCGGGATAAATAAGTTACACACCGAGAATCCTGGGATGCTAAATTTACGGAAAATGAAAAACCCTGCTGAAAAATCATTCGCTCTTAAAAAAATTTAATAAAATCCGTTTCTCACGAAAGAAACCTTTAAACGGCGTCAAACGAATCATGGCACAGTGTGAAACTTCAGTACTTTGTGGTGGCTAAAATTTGAAAACCTTTTTAAGTAAAAAATTTATGGTTTTTTTTTAGTTATACTATGTTAACTTAGCCTCAGTGAATATTTCATTTTTCTAGCTTAAATAGTTTGTGAGAAATTTGGGTAAATTTAGAGAAAATTGCAAAAAAAACTCCTTTAATTAAAAAGAATTTTAATATAAAACTTGAATATCACATTTTATATCATTAAAGTAACATAATTGTCTTATCATTAAACCTATCAGAGTCAAAAAATATCACTCAAATTTTTGTCATCTTCAAATTTTTTTGTCAATTTCATCGTGTTTGTCAAAGGTTGTCTGTACAATATTTTTAGAGGTGATTTCACATTCACTTGCTGTGTTAAATATCTCAAAAAAGTGAAAAAATGTGAAACTAAACTTTTGGCAGGAGTTAGTGAACATGTCATAGATTCGATTGTGACGTACATCTCAATTAAACTATTCTAAACAAATTTTTAAATGAGCAAAAAAAGATGAAATTTAATATATTTTATCTTAATATATTTTATCTTAATATATTTTATCTTAATTTTCGATTTAACGAGGGAATTTGAAAGATAAACCAAAGAGAGTATTTTTTGAAAATAATTGTTAAAAATTACATTTAACTTTGGTTTTAACGATATGTAAGATGATATGTAATGATACGTAGAGGGGAAAGTTTTATTCTTTATTGTATAAATGACTTTCTAAAAAAATCTCTTTAAGAGTATGATTAATGATTTTTTTTTTCGAAACTTTTGACTTCATCATTAAACATCTCCAAAACGGTATAATCTAGAATATTCATATTTTGGATATTTTTTACCCAATGTGCTCCTAATAAAAATCCATAGTCAAAAAAGAATTTTAAAATGTAACTGTTTTTGATTTTCGACCTCCTGATTCCACACTGTAAATTGTTCTCTGTTTAACTTTCTATACCCTTTACGTCATTTAAGTCATTCAGCTTTTAACGTCAGTATTTAACGTCAAACATTTAACGTACTCGATCTCAATAGTCTTGTTTATGACGCATTTTTTACCAGCTTCGCGTTTCACTTAACAACAAAAAAGTTAATTTTTTTAATAAGCTGAGCCTACCATATGATACTTCTTACACGGTATTAGCAAATATAATAAAATTAACTCATTATGATGACTTAAATACTGGACGAAAGTAACCACTATGCTAAATGTCACACTTAAATAAAACCTTTTTTACATAAAAGAATTAATCCTACAGTTACAGAAAAGAGGGTTTCTAAAATACTTCCCAAGTGTGAGGGGAAAAAAAACATAGCCAAACGGAAAGCACTCGAGGCATTTATCAACTTTAAGCCTTTTAATTGTATTTTTCTCTTCAAATTTGTAGTATTGTAATTTTCATTTGTAATAAATTTATTTGAGAATAAATTTGGGTCCTCTTGAAGCCACCGTGGTGGGACCACCGCTGAATGGGATAAAGACACACACAAAAATGTTTTAAAATTCAAAAAAATATATTTTTAAGTATAAAAATTCTACGTTTAATTATAAAAATACTCATTTAAAAAACATTACTAAATTTTTCTCGCTCCTTAACCAAGATTTATTGATAGCAGACTGTCACAATGACATGGATGCTCCCTCTATCTCTTAAAATTCACCCATGTCGGTTATAATTTTGCAAAAATGCTGTTTTCAGTAAAGTTCCTTTAGACCATAAACAAGAATTTTTTCAAATTTCCAAGAATGGACGAATTCAAAGCAAAAGTCACATAATATTTGAGATCTTGAAAAATCAACTTTTCTATAATTCACACTTTAGAATAATGTAGCAGTCAGCAATAAAATCCTCTAATTCAGAAAGGTAAATAAAAAGATTAGGTTCTATAGATGGTTTACTTCGTTGAGTGGCAACAATTTTTTTTTTTTTTTTTTTGATAATTCAAGCCAAGGTTTTACTTGCTTAGCAATATCAAGGGATCACTAGTGAACTTTTTGTTTTCTGATGTGCTAATGATAACTTTTAGAAAATTTTTTTCTAAAGACAAACCGAAAGTAGGTCATCAAACCGGCTTTTGTAATCATTTTACTTTTAATGGTTTCTGTTGCAGAAGCTGGCAAATATATTTTGAATATAAAAATATAAACCTTTTTTACAGCTTCGTAAAAGGAAATACTTTTCCTTTTTAACAATTTAAAAACAATGACATGAACTAAAAAAAAACTTTTCAGCTGCTCGGTTTGAACAGAACCAATCACAATTGCTCAATTTGAAGCAATCACAAATGCTATTGTTATGAGTTTACTCCAACAAATTAGGAGAAAAGAATATTCATTGAATAGCCGGGAAAGATAAACTCTTGATTTTGTTATTATAGGTTTTCATTATTACTATGTAACAACTTGGACCTCGAAGTTGCTCCCAACTACAGCAACGTGTCAAATTAATAGCCGATTGAGAAAAATACTTATAGGCGTTAAAATTAGTAATTCCACAGTTCGGGATTTCGGCGGAGAATTATAAATTTGTCTTAAATGTTTTCCGTTACAGATTTTCTTTAAAGTAAGATAACATCTCGTTTCCATTTCAGAAAGACTTTTTTCTATAACCATATGGATAATACGCATATCATCATCTCAAAGTAAGAACGAACCATCTCCACTTTTTTAAATCAGTTTTCGTATTAGAGCATAAAACAACTCAGCTCCATAGAAATTTTAAAATGCATCAATCATTAAAATCTTATTCCTTTGGTAAAAAACATTTTACGTATGTCTTCAAAGTTTTGAACATTTTGTCCACAAAACAAATAATCGAGCTGTTTGAAATGGCGTGATATAAAAATGGTTTCATTTTAATATCACGATATTGAACCTGGTATTTATTTCACGCATTATGCATTATAAAGTCTTTTCAATATTTTTATTATTTTATTCTCTTATTTAAATTAAAAATAAAAAAGGGTCACATTTTTGTTCACAATTTCTTTATCTAGCAGGTGCTCATAAATTTAAACTTCGAAGCGAAGTTGTAGACAGCCAACTTCCAAATAAACAACAAGAAAAAAATCCAAAGTAAATAAAAAAAAAAAACCTCTTAAAAATTTTAGACGTTTGATTGGTTACTTGTAAAGCAGTTTTGATTTTGTCTGGTGTACTTTGATCTCGATTTCTCAACACTAAATAGCAACTAAAGTTTGCTGTTTACACTCAAATCTTTTTTGATACAAATTGCAACTAAAGTTTGTTGTTTACACTCAAATAAAAATCTTTTTCGATACCAAATATCATAAGTTTAATTTTGACAATTTTATTACAAACTTGACAAAAAATTAAGTAATGTTGTAATTTATGAAAATAAATTAGAAGAAAAATTTTGAGTGAAACTTTTAAAACTCTCTCGAATAAAAAGCAAAAGGGTTCAAAATATATGATAAATTAAGAATACAACTGGTAAATACTCTTGTACAATAATTTCATAAGAAACTTAAAGTTTATTTTTTAAATTACGTTCTTAATACTCCCGATTGCACTTCTTAACATTTTTCCCGGGTTTTTTATTGTTTCCACTTTTTGTGAAATTGATTTTGGTAATCTTGAACTTTTCGATGAGCCAGGCTTGGTTTTCTGGTCCTTCTCCTTGCTTTTAATCGGTGCTGTTTTCAAATTGTTTGAAGGACGCATCAATGCGCCCATTCCCAGTTTAAGGATTTTAGCTTGAAGATCCATTCTTTAAATTTTTCTAAACATAAAAATTTACCACAAATGTTTAAGAAACAGTTACTACAATTAAACAGAACAAAAATTTCTTCAAAGTTTTGAGTTTTCCAGCTTTATTTTTGTAAGTTCTAATCTTTTGAGAACTTAATGAAGTAAAAAAAGATTGCAAACAAAAATGAAAAAGGATTGACGTAGAAATTGAAAATTATCTTTCATTAAATCAGTAACCATACAAACTCAAGTTCATTGTAACTCTCAACAAGATTTCTTTTTTATTTATTAAAAGTTTTCAATTTATTATTTAGTGCGAAACGACAAAGAGATTTTCTAAAACTATTTTTAACGGCTTAATAACTTTTCATTATTAATTTTTATAATATTCATGACATGCTTACTTATTCTTGATGGAAACTGCAAAATGAGTTAAGCAAAATGCAAAATGAGTTAAGCAAAGAAAACAAAAAGGCTTTAAATAAATAAAATGAAACCAGCGACCAAATATTGTAAAAAACTAACAGCAATGATTCGTTTATATTTAAAACTCCAATACAGATAATCAGAGACTGTTACATCTTATATTCTTGTTTGTTAAAGAAAAGGCTTGAATTTATTAGGGTTTCTAGCTTTCAACCAAGTTGACGGCTTCAATATCAGTTTGACTTACTGCGCTTTATCCAAGATAAACGCAGAAGATAAAATTAGATGCTGTATGAGTTTTAAAATGCCGTTTTAAGACGACATTGATAGGCAAGAACTGATTCTACCCTAAACTATTGCGATTCCATAACTGTCATGGCACAACCTAGGAGCACAGCTACAAGTTTCTTTGAGACAGATTTAATTAATGAAGAACCCAAAACCGGGTCGTGGGTCAGGTGACAGAGGCTTCGGGACAAAAAAGCCTCAAATTTTCTTTGTTGTTTTACATAAATTTTAGCAAGACAAAAAATTTTACATTTACTATATAAAGCACCTACTTTTGAGATTAAATCATGACAAAATAAAAATGGACCGAGGTCTCTGGTTTAGCTTTTAAAAATGATGCTGTTTTCCTTTACAATGTTAGCGAAAAACTTAAGCAGAATTTTGCTCTAACTGTATAACGGCTAAGGGCGTTTAACAAAGGACGCATGAATAATTGGCTCTTTTTCATCAAGTTAGGTAGTAAATAGTAAAAATCTCATTAGTGTACGAAACTCTCTTCATAGTAAACCGAACTATCTTCACAATGAAAAAATTTTTCTGAAAAAAAAGCATGCCTATGCCTTTTTCTGAAAAATTCATGTAGACTAAAATGATTGATCCTTCTGTATCTTTATCTTATAATGTTTGCGTTTTGTTTCCATTTTCTAAACTTTTGCAAGTTAAATTAATGGCAAAAATTGACGCTATTTTAGCAGAACATCGGCAGCGAAATAAAAACAAGGTTCATTTTGATTTCACCTGCGCCAAACTTTTTTTGGGCAAGTGAAATCAAAATGAACTTTTGTTATCAGATAAAATATTGCAGCAGATTTTAAAACGTTGAAAAACAAGCAAAATTTGTTCGTTTCATTGAAATTGATGTATCAGCTAAAGTTTGTGAACATTTTCTTGGTTTCTTAAATGTCAACAAAACTAAGAAAAAGGATTTTAACGGAATCAATATTTATTTTCAAGAGCAAAAAATATTCTAATTAGTGATTCCGGAGGACGAGATTACGTAATGATAATAATATGAAATACAAAAATCAGGGCATTTAAAGTCGATATTTGGAGAAAAATCAACGAGCATTTTAAATGCCTTAGTTTAAAGCTAGTAGTTTTAGATGATCCTCTGAAACAACGATTTCATTTTGGACTCATACAAAAAGTGTAAGCGTTATTTGCAGCTTCAATGTCACGTTGTAAAACATAAAGGAGTGTTGTTGTGTTACACTTGACCCCTTTCAGATAAAAAGATGAAAAAATATATTGCAAAAAAGCACTTTATTGAATCCAAAGTATATTAGAAATCCCTTGATTGATAATCGTGATTTTGTTGAACTAACGTAATTTTGTTTTCGAAAATGCAGTTGTAAAATGACATTAATGGCAAATAAAGTGTGTTAAGCGCGAGTTATCTAAATAACGACTGAGAAAAAAACGGCCCCAATATGATTACGGAAATGATTTCGAATATGATTACGAATATAGCCCTAAACTCTTTCGATGAAAGATTTATTTTTCTCCAAAATCTTTTACTTCAAAAGCTTAAAATATATTAGCGATATTTAGCAATAACATGCAGCTTAACTGTGTTTAACTGTGCAAGTGAATTTACTGCACTTTCAAAATTATTGGTTCGGGAGGATAGGTAGGAGTAAGGCACTTCTTTTTTTGAACTGTTTGAACCGATGAACCAAAAAGTGAAAAAAATGTAGGATAAGGAGCCCGAAGCAGCTTAATGTATTGAGTTTCTAATAGTGATAAAAGAAATAACAAAATATTTCCAGATTTTTATAGAATAAAACAATAATACACGTATACTTACTGATTCACTCCTACCCATACATGGATAGGAACGAACCATACAAATGGTAGAAGTGAGCTATTAGCTTTATTTACCAGAAATATAAAATTAGGTATTGTCTAGACTAATTAATTGAAAATCAGGTAAGCAAAAACATTTTATCATTAAGCATAAAATAATTAAGTAATAATGTAGCAATAAATATTAACACATTTTGAAACTCATTACTCTGTATTACTAATGTAACATTAAAACAAACAACTGCAATGGACATTCTTTTATTGGATGGCCATAGAACATTCTTAAACAAGTCAAAATTTTTTCCTTTTGTTATAACTCTTGCTCGTCTGTGGACATAATAGTTTAGAATCAGTCTTACATTTTCATCAACCAACAACTTTTTTCCAATAACGACGATTACTTTTCAAGCACCGTCTGATGTCTCGAAATAGCCAGTATCTTTAAGGAACTTTCAAAAAGTTAAATACACCGCTAACACAGACACCAGCATCGACATCCAGTAAAAAGTTGGATAGCCTTTACAACAAAATGTCTGTTTCTACTTAGTGAAAAATTGGAGTCTTTTTATTGGCACATTTTAGCTATGGAATCAATGATTCAATCTTACCCGTGACTCACTCCTACCCATCCATTCCTACCTGACTTGAAACTCAACCTAACCATACTCAATTTATTAAAACCTTTTAAAAAAAAAATTACATGAAAAATTATTGTATTGCGTTTCGAACTTTACTGACTTTACCTGTTACGTGCAGTGTTACGTGCATATCGGAGCTTCTTGAAACTAGAGCTCGTTAAAACTCCTATATATGATTAGTTCTGCTTCAGGAACCTTCTAGTTAGGGTATTGTTTCAATTGAACATAAGCAAGGAAAGTTAATATATCATTCTGATCTTATTGTTATTATGTTATGTTTTATTGATCTAATTAAGTTCTTAAATCTTTGATCTCTGCAAAGACTTTTAATCATTTTTTGTTTCTGTTGATTGTCAAGTACTTTTTAAAAACTCTTAATACTGGGAAGTTTGAATAATACAGAAACTTTTTGAAACAAAATTGTTGTAAAGCTCTCTGTAGTGGGCTCCTGAACTTTATTTTTAAGTTTCAACAAAATTTAACATCTTTTGAGATTTGAAAAAGTAAAGACCACATTTATTTCAAACTTTTGCTACAAAACTGAGAAAAACTATATTTTTTTTGCGCGTTTCTTAAGTTAGAGGCCTGGGTTGATCTTGAAATCATTAACAAGTTTTCTAACCAGTTTTTTATCTTAAAAACCCTCCTATTCTTTCACCATCAGATTTTGGTTTGGTCAATTTTGTTTGAGAGAAACGTTGAATAACTTGACCAATGGTGTAAGAATGTATTGGGAAACTTCAGTATAGAGTAGTTGCTTCTATTTAGGTATCCCAAATATTTATACATAATTTTTTCTCTAACGATTTCTTCTTT
This sequence comes from Hydra viridissima, assembly GCF_058129835.1. Lineage (NCBI taxonomy): Eukaryota > Metazoa > Cnidaria > Hydrozoa > Anthoathecata > Hydridae > Hydra > Hydra viridissima. Next base: position 4,396,131 of record NW_028324312.1, read on the forward strand.
TGTCATTTTTAAAACAAATTTTAATGGGAAAAGTAAAACATTATGAAATCACATGTTGTGTATACAAACACAATTAAAAATTCAATAATAGTACCATTGAAAAAAAGGCGTATTTATTATTTCACGTTAATTCGTTAACATGCTTTAAAATTGCTGTAGTGAAAGCTAGACGGAAGCCTTTATAAGGTACCTACGTGTTAACATTGAGTTTCAAGCCAGTGATAAAGCGTCGTCTATAAAATACAGTAAAAAAGAATAAAGCACGCGGTGGACCTGCTACTACCACGTGGCTGAAAAAAACGTCGCAATATTCATAACTGGTTAGACACTGGCGAAATCACGAAAAACTTCGCTCAGACCAATATTGTGGAAACAAAGTAGGTTGCCTAGCAAAATATCAGGAAAAGAATTTTATAAAATAAAACTTCAAGTTACGATTTTAAGTGAGAAAATTAACTTTGGCATCGATTTAAGTCTATTGAACTTACGAAAAACCTCGATTTCAATAAAAAATTCTCAGTTTTAACAAAACTATATTTTTATTTTCCAGCAACAAACTTTACAACATTTAGGGATCGAACATTTCGCATTCGAACTAAAAGAAAAGGTTTACTTAATTGCGCTAAAATAATTTGAAGTAAAAGATGCTTTTTTTTTTAAGTAATTTGTTATTTTCTTTTCCGAAGTCCCACTTTGCCGCAATTTTTAAGGGACCCTAATTTTTTACATTAGCTTAACAGAGATGATAGTAAAGTTTGCAGAAGTCAAAATACCGAGAGTTCTATAAGTCACTAGAATAAGTATGTATTAATGTAAACGATATGGCTCTTTGTGACAGTTTTTATTACTTTTCATTTCCTATTAAAATACACGTAATGTTCTACAGTTTTGTATTTTTATATAAGACTAAGAGAAATCAACGTCGTAATATTTAAATTGCTACGTCAGTAAGTATTCCTTAAGTGATAAAAATGGAGGCACACATGCGCTGAATAAACATGTGCTTACCTGTCGAAACTTGTTATGATAAAAACAGACAGAGCTTTCCAGTAACCCTAAGTATGTGCTATTTGTGCTTGTTAAATACTGATAATGAAAATTACGTAATTTATAATAGATTAAAATTAGATTAAAAATAGATTTAAAAAATATGGAATAAAAGATAAGTCCGTGTACATATTATCACAGGGCTTAGATTAGGACCGGTGTAGTTTGAGATTTTTACTACCAATTTTTTTTTACTCCCCAGTAAAAATCTGACATGAAATTTTTACCGCGGAGTAAAAAACGTGTATGAGATTTTAACTCTCTCTACGAGATTTTTACTCTCAAGTTATTTTTAGCGAAATTACAAATAAACAAGACATGCACGCCAGATTTGCTGATATATTTAGTTATTTAAAATATAAAACGTATCCAAAAAAGCCAATTTCAGAAGACAAACAAAGCCATTTATAATTCATAATGAGTAGGGTTCGTTATCGAAATAGCAAATTTCGAAAATTTTTGATTAAAACGGTACCGAAATACTACTTTTTTTCGAAATCTATAAAAACTTATGAAAATAATCGAACTAGCCAAAATAATTTCGAAAGAAAAAATAGAATTTCGAAATGTGAAATTAACTTCGAAAAAAAAAGTGTATTTCGAAAAGTAAAATTAATTTCGAAATGTGAAATTAATTTCGAAAGAAAAAAAAGAATTTCGAAAAGTGAAATTAATTACAAGAAGAAAAAAAAAAGAATTTTGGAAAGTTAAATTTATTCCAAAAAGTAATTTTAATACCTTATATTTTATTTGCATAATAGTATTAAAATAACCGGGTGCCTAAATAATTTACCACAGGGTGTTTCGGCAAGTAGACCTTTTATTATATATATATATACATATATATGTATATATGGCAAAATAATACTATCTTGGTAAATCTAAGGTGGCACACAACTGAAAACAAGTGTTTTTTTTTAAGTAATCAAAATTATGATTTTTTTTTTTTGATGAGAATAAATTTATATTAAAATAAAATAAAAAATAGCTATTTTTTTTTTTTTTAATTTTACTGTCCATAATGGCCAAAAATGTGTTGTAAAACACGTGTTTTTAGTAAATCTTTAAAACCTAATAACTTGATTTTGCCTCAACAACTCGAACAAAAATTTTGAGTTATGTAACAAAAAGATTGCTTAGGTATAAATATAATTGTTTGAAATCGTTGTAAATCTCATCTAAATAATCCCAAGAGAGTAGTTAGGCGTTTACGTTACAACAATGATTTCATATACGTGCGTTACAGGCCTTAAAGGAATTGCATATTATAACTTTTAAATATCATAATTATATCATTTAGGAAAAGCGCACGAACTTTAATGCAAACTCTAAATCTAAAGTTTAAACTTACGTTATGCAAATTTAAAAGTAAAAAGTGTTTAAACTGGTGTTCATATTGACTTAGACTAAATCGACTAAAAGTCGAAATGAGTCGACTTTGAAAAATCTTAGAGTCGATGTAATCGACTTTGGATTTTCTACTAATCGACTAAAAGTCGATTTAGTTGTATAATAGTACTAATACGTGTATTTCTAATATTTTTTTATTTGATTGAACATTATAAATTTTTTTTAATTTTATTTTGTTAACAAAAGCAAATATGATTGTTGAATAGAATGCAGTTTTTTCAGAGCCGGAATAAAATATTTACCCCCCCCCCCCCTTCCTTTCATATTAAATTAGAAATTAAAATATAGTATCTCTCTCCATTATATTAATTGTTGAATGAAGATGCTTTTAAGCATCTTCATTCAATAGTTAATAACTAAAAATTTGTATAGTAAAAATTTAAAAAATTCTACGTTCAAAATTTACAATTTAAATTGTAAACAAAAACACTTAAGTAGCTTTTGCTCTAGGTAGGTTTTATTCACTTTGAGAGGGCTAATATTTTATATGAAACATTTCACCGTGTAGATGTAAGTGGTTATTCGCAAATTATGTCACGCAAAAAACTTTTCAGATCCCCCTCCTCCCTTTTCCACAAAATGTCACAAAATATCAATCCCCTATCTTATCCTGAGGGTTCTAATCCCTGTGAAAGAACCTTTGGGGTTCTAATCCCCGCAAAAATGTTTCGAAGCAAATTTTAGAATTTCGAAGTCAAAAAATCGTTTCGGTATTATTTTCAGAATTTCGAAATCACAAATATATTTCGAAGCAATTTTTAGAATTTCGAAGGTAAAAAATTGTTTCGGTAATATTTTTAGAATTTCGAAATCGCAAAAATATTTCGAAACAAATTTGACAATTTCGAAAGTGAAAAAATGCTTCGGTAATATTTTCAGAAATTCGAAATCGCAAAAATATTTCGAAAAAAATTTGACAATTTCGAAAGTGAAAAATTATTTCGGTAATATTTTCAGAATTTCGAAATAGAAAAATATTTCGAAACAAATTTGATAATTTCGATATGAAAAAATTGTTTCGATGCAAAATTAATTAGTTTGAAATTATTTCGAACTTACCGAAACAAAAATAGAGTTTCGAAAACTATTTTTTTTATCGAAAATTCAACTTTTGCTTCCGTGAACAACCTTAATAATGAGTTATATCATTTAAATAAAGCTGCAAAGGTTTTTTCTATTACTTCAAAATGTTTTAAATAATTTTGTCATTTTTATCCTGTTACAACTTAAACCTTGTTACCAGATAAACACGAAAATTTACAACTAGATAAACACTGAAAAACTTTGTAGCTTTTATTCTCATTATATTTATAGTTTATAGCTTTTTGTTAGAGAAAAGTTATTTGGAGCAGAGATAAATAACAAAACATAGTAAAGTTTGTTCATGAAGGAAACGATGTCTCTGTTGAGTTTAAAGCTTTATCTGGTCATACAGGTATTAATAACACTACCCATCACATTCAAAGTAGATTTTTTTGGTATGCAATGACAAAAGATATATAACCTATGTTTCCGAATGTGACCAATGTCAAAAGTTGAAAAACAGGAAATTTCAGTCAAAACTATTGCTACAAAATATTTTAATTCCAAAAGGTAATATGAAGCAACTAGGAATTGATTTAACAAAACTACCCAGAAGTTAATGGTTACAAATATCTGGTTGTATTAGTCGACTACTTCAGTAAATGTGTTGAAGCAGAAGCACTTACTGATAAAACTGCTAGAACTGTGGCTTTTTTTTTGTATAAACAGATATGTCGACATGGTTGTTTTGAAATTCAAATAAATGACCAGGGTCGTGAGTTTGTAAATGAAATTTCTAAAGAACTTTACTCAAAAACAGGAACAATTCAAAGAATTACAATTGCATATCATCCTTAAGCAAATGGATTAGTAGAGCGATAGAATCAAACAATTAAACGTACATTAGTAAAGGTGCTGGATGAGGCTGCTCTGGAATGGCCATACATTATTGATAGTGTTTCGTTTTCGTTGAGAGTTAGAAAACACAAGTCTACTGGGTTTTCACTATTTTCATTGTTTTACCAAAGGGAAGCAGTTCTCCCTATTGATTTAGATTGCAATTAATTGATTTAGATTGCAATTTAATTGATTAAAGCTCTCAGCAATGATGATTCCTCCAACAAAAAAAATAATTTCAGAAACCTTTTATGCAATAAATAAAATGAAGAATGAACTTTTTGTTGAAGCCTATCAAAATATAGAAAAATCTCAAAAAAAGGCTAAAACTTGATTATAACAGGAGAATTGCTCCAAATTATGAAATTAGCATAAATAAAAAAGTGTTGCTAAGAAATGGACCATTAATTGTAACTTCCATTTCAAGCACAAATAACTGTACCTTGAAAAATCTAAAGGGTCAAATTTTAAAAACAAAGTACAACTTGACAAAGATATGCATATATAATGAAAAAATGGTGAACAAGAAATCACTTTTGATGAAATGAATATGCAAATTTCTACTGATAAGATTGGAAAATATGCAACTATTGAAATGAGAACTTCTATTTTTCAAAAATTTGGAATTGGTATTACCAAAAATATATTTACTGCAGATATTAATCTACTTTCATGTTCAAAACAACTGCACAGTACCATAGGCAATTGTAATTGCTTTTTTAGGGCAATATAAGATATTATATTGCCCTAAAAAAGCAATATAAGATATCATTACAGGCAGTGAAAGTTGTTATGGAATTGTAAGAGAAAAAGTTGTAAGACATTTGTACCCACATTAATGATAAAATGACTTCATATATGAATCAATCGGTCTTAACATATCTTAATGAAAGTGGTATGAGTGATAACGCAACATGGGCAACTGATGCAGAAATAATTAGGTGTGCCTCATTCATGGATATTGATATAAAAGTATATAGAAAATATGATGAGGAATTAAAATGGCTGACTCATGTAGTTTATCACTTAGTCAGCTTAGTGAACTTGCTATATTCCTTGACAATTCAACTGCAACTCTCTTTAATGTTATACTGTTGTAAAAAATTTTTTTTTTCAGAAAAATAGTTATAAATCATCCTCTTCATAACATTTAGAGATATGATTTGTATAAATATTTTTTATTTACTTATTTTTTTATAACTGTTATTTACTATTAAAGGTTTGCTGACTGCAATATATATATATATATATATATATATATATATATATATATATATATATATACACAGTACTGTGAAAAAGTTTTAGCCCACTTACTAAAACTCATGTTTTTTTAAACAGATTTTGAATAATAGCTTCCGATTACTTTTTTATATAAAATAATGTCTAACTTCAAACAATACTAAACACTATTTTAACAAACAAAAGCAATATTTATCAAAATTTTACATAGATTTTTGTATTTAGATATCTAACGTGTTTATTTTTATTGTATGCTGATCTAAACCCAATTCGTATCAGCTCGTTTGTTTTTAGTTTGCTCTTGCATTTTTGTTTATTTATTGCTGTGAAGGCTTCATATTAGATGATAGTACAGTTTACAAAGATATTTCATAGATACTGTGTGTTAAATATTATTTTTTGTTTTTCTAAGAGCGAAACTTCTAATTTACGTTGTTTTTTTTTTGTTTTTTTTTCTTTTACATTATTTTTATTGTTATTTAAGTAATAAAATGGGTAAAATTCCGCTACTGGAACGTAAAAAAATTATCGTGCTTCATGAAGGTTATTCTCAACGACAAAATGTCCAAAAAACAAAATATTCAAGGACAGCCATTAGAGAAATTATAAAAAAAATTAAAAACACGGCATCTCTTGAGGATAAAATTCGAAGTGGAAGACCTCCAAAGCTTACAAAACATGACATAAAGTATTTTAAAAATGTGTCTCTGCGAAATCGGAAAAAAACCTCCAGTGAACTATCCCAAGACATTCAGGCTGCGACTGGGACAAATGTTTCCTCGTCTTGCATTCGACGACATTTGCTAAAAGCTGGGTTAAGAGGGTGTGTTGCAGTTCGAAAGCCTTCACTACGTCGTGGCAATAAAGAAAAAGACTTAAATATGCAAAACAGCATAATAATTGGACGCAAGGAATGTTAAACCGTGTAGGGGAGACTTGTACTGAATGGACCACAAAATAAGACTTTTTTATAAATTCGATTAATATTTATTTTGTGAATAACTATGGTGGGTTTTTTAGTTCAGAAGACAAGATTCATATCTTAACTAACTATCCTTGAAAGGTGTAAACCATTGAGCAATTGAAACATTGTTAAAAAATGTGATAAACATGACCTGTACTAAATTGTTTAGTGGTCCATTCAGTACAGTTGATTGTACTGAATGGACCAGCAGTAAACTTGTAATAAATAAAATGTTGAATTATGCACAGCAATGAGGGTATATTGATGTTCCAATATTGAATGATAATATTGTTATCCTAGTGAAAATTAACCTATAATGAATCATGATAAACCATGAGCTTTATAGTTTTTTATGCCCAAGATTTTTTTTTTTTTTTTTAGTATATTTTTTTAGTCACACTTTCACAACTTGTTTATATTAAAAAGACACAATTATTTTGTTTTAGTAAGTAACAAACTGAAACGCAATAAATGCTCTAATCGGAAAATGGTCCAGTCCATGCAGTACAATTAATGGTGGTTCATTCAGTACACATCAATATCCACATGTTACCCAAACAATTACAACAATCTGTACCCTAGATAACTTTCCTTCTACTTTTATCTGAAGTCCAAAATATATATCTATAATATTATTAATATTAAGAGTTCACTTCTTCTTGAAAAAACTTTGTAAATTGAAAACTCAGAAAAGTTAAAAAATTACATTTGCCTTGAAAAAACAGAAAACTTCCATAACTACTGCTTTTCTTCGAATAAATTTAACTCAGACATACTGAAGAAACATTGTGTAAAGGTGAATTATTTGTGACGACAAAAATACATCTAAATGGTCTCTAAGTTCTTTTTTTTGAAAAGGTCCATTCAGTACAAGGTCCATTCAGTACAAGTCTCCCCTACTGTACACAAATCAATCAAAATTTGAATTGTTCGGTAGCAGAAGACGACAGTATGTAAGAAGGGTAGGAGAGGCTTATCGCCCTGATTGTCCAACAATCAAGCATGGGGGAGGTTTTGTTTTAGTTTGGGGTTGTATTTCATCATCTGGAGTAGGTGATTTAATCAGAATTGATGGCAAAATGACAGGAGAACAGTATAAAGAAATTTTAAGACATCATGCAATACCATCTGGAATGAGACTAATTGGTAATTATTTCATTCTACAGCAAGACAATGATCCCAAACATTGTTCCCGAGTGGCCAAAAAATATTTAAAGGACATGTGTGAGGAGGGAGTTCTCGAAGTAATGAACTGCAGTTCATTACTTCGAGGAGGTCATGGCCTCCTCAAAGTCCTGAGCTGAACATTATTGAACATGTTTGGGATTATTTGGATAAAAAAAAGGCTGAATATAACCCCAAAAATGTCGAAGAATGTTTTCGAATATTAAAAAGAGAGTGGGACAATATTCCACAAAATTTCATTACAAATTTATATGAATCAATTTCCAGGAGATTCGCTTCTGTGATCAACGCAAAAGGCGGACATATGAAGTATTAATTGTTCTTTCTTTTCTTATCATATTTTATCAAATTATCTCTAGATATTTTTGTTTATAATATGTCTATAAACCTGATTTTTTTTTACTTCATAAATCCTTCACATTTTTACGATAAAATCAAAAATAGTTATAAACTTATGGTGGGCTAAAACTTATTCACAGTACTGTATATTGACAGTGCCAAAGTTCCTTGAATAATTTAAATTTATTTGCTTCAATTTCTAAGACCTAACAAATAAATTATAATTAGTTCTTTGTTAATATTTTCTTTCCGAAATATGTAATATAATGTAATGTTCAATATTCCTAGCATTTGTGCCTATATTTATGGTAAGGCATGGGTTTTGTCGCACTATCTTCCATAACAATTTAAATATCGTTTTTTCGGGAAAAGGGGAAAAAAACTCATTTAATATTAAGTTAAAATTTACAGTTTAAAACAATTTTATTTATATTCTACAAGTTTAAAACAAATTTATCACTGTCGGGAATAGAATATAAATTTTACAGATACGTGCGTACTTAATCCGTTTTAGTTAAAGTAATACAATAATTTTTACTTCCATTGTGATTTTAATTCCTTATATTGAAAAGTACGAAATAGATTATTTTTAAAAAGTTATATGCTACTATATGTAACTTAAAATGTTAGTTAACAAAATTATTATTAAAAGATTATCTTTTAATAGCGCTATATAAACATAACGGTGAAAACATTTAAAGAGAGTAAAAATCTCATAAAGACAGTAGAAATATCATGCGCATTTTTTACTCCGCGGTAAAAATTTCATATCAGATTTTTACTGGGGAGTAAAAAAAAAAAGTGGGAGTAAAAATCTCATACTACACCGGTCCTTGTATTTAGGTATTTGCGTTTTATTAATGCACCACTATTTGAAATGACATGTGGTTTGTAACATTCTTGTTAACACGAAATAAGTTTTTAATACTGAAAATTCATTTTCGTGGAAAAAGTTTTGTATTAGAGTGAACAAAATTTTAAATCGATAACTAATTAGAAAGCAGCAAATGAAGCAACAAAAAAAGAAAATATTGGAATAAAATATTCTATTTGTGTTTTTTGCACGAGAAAAGAAAAAACAAACAAAAAAACAACAACAGAGATAAAATTAATTTACCAATCATAATAGGATTTTAAAACATAGCAAGCTTGTCACACTTGCAATTTTCTAAGGGAAAGGTGCCTATGATTTTTTCTATAGGGGAAAGGTGCCTATGATGGCATAGCGCCTATGATGGCATACTGGTCATATTTCAAAAAATATTAGTTTTAGTGCGTAAGTGATTAGACTAACATGTGTATATTAGCAATTCATTACTTTTGATAAAAATTCGTCCCTCTGTCATAAATAATGCATTTGTAATCAACAAACATAAATTTTCGCATGTGAAGTTGTAGTTTTAATGCTCTCATATATTTAGGATTACGATTTTATTATACATCATACAGAAGTGAAATTTTCATGCATTTCATCTGCAGGCTTTGTACATTTATTAGAATATTTATTTTAATGCTATGTGTAGAATAAGGTAGACACAGCTTGTTTTAATAAATATGGTGACTCTTTCCTATGATGGCATACCGAGGAGTTACCATCATAGGAAAGCCTGCAAAATGAATTGAAAAAAAATCCCTGAAATAAGTTTTTATGCTCTTAAAAAGGTGATCAGGCTAAGAACAAAGATGAAATACGAGAGTTTGAGAAACCAACACATTTGGAAATGAGATCTCCCCCATCAGAAGCTTCCATATGCATTGGATCTTTTTCAACGAAAGGATATCATTGGATCTGTTTCAACGAAAGGATAAGATCTAGTATATAAAAGTTGTGTCCGTTGCCTTTAGCAACCCCTAAAATCGAATTAAAAAGGGCACGAAAACGTGGAAAAACTGGACCTCTGAATATCACACCGGACATTCAAGAATTTAAAGATAAGGCAAAAGAAAAAAATAACAAAGAAAAGGAAAAATTAGTTAGAAAAATAAAAAGAAAGACGGTTATTGAAGAAAAATACTGCAGTGAGGAGATTAAAAGAAGTAATAATAAAAAGAATTTCGAATCTGATGCAGCAGTTTTGTATTGTTATGAACTTTATTTGCTGTCTTGCTCTAAAGAACCATGGATTTTGTTGTCAAAAATGCAGATCTTGGTGTCATTGTTTATGTGCAGGCATAAAGAGAAGTAGAAAAAAATTTATATGTGAACTATGCTTATAGACCAAATATTTATTTTTGATTTTCTTTTTTTGATAAATTGTGTTTTCATTAATAAAAAACAAAAAAATTCTTGTTTGTCTAATTTCTTTAAAGTGTGCCATCATAGGAGCAGTTAGTTGCCTATGATGTCGTACTTGTATTTTTTTTTTCTTTAATGGTATAAACTTATAAAAAAACAAAATAGTAAAAATTCTAAGGTTTATTATTATTCTGCATGCTAGAGGGAATACACCCATGTCAAAAATTATTTTTTAAGTTTTCAGGTAATGACTCAGAGAAACGTTAAAGTTAAGTATGCCATCATAGGCACCTTTCCCCTACCATTTTCTAAAGAAAAATGGTTGCAACAATTTAAAAATATAATCTTAAATAATTACTTAAATACAAATTTAACAATAAAACCGCAAAATTGAAAATAGAGAAAACAACAATCAGTTGTTTAAAAACTTTTGCGTGTTTTGATCAAAACTTCGAGAAATTTTTTCTCGAGATTAAACCAGAAACTCAAAAATCAGTTTCAAGTCTGTTTAGCTTGAAAGTGTTAAGAAAAAACGTTACGTAATTTTGGCTTCCAATGATTGTGTTAGAACATGATCAATGACTCCAAATTCTTTTGCTTCCTCAGCAGACATGAATTTATCGCGCTCTAGTGCATTTTCTATGAATCAACTTTAATATCATCATTTTGTAATAACTTCAGTAAAAACGTTAAACTATTTTCACACCAAACATAATTTATATAGTTATAACTTACATAACTATATTATAAAAATATGCCAAACAGCACGAGGAAAAAGGAATATCACGATTTAAAAAGTAAAAAAAAAAAAACAAAAAAAAAAAAAACTCATAAAATATTAACAAATTCACTTATTACCTAATATCTTTATATCTTTACCAGTATGTCTACTATAAATATCATTTAACATAGTCTTTAGTTTTAGTATTTCTTTAGCCTGGATAGCGATATCTGTTGCTTGACCCTAAAAGAATAAAAGTGAGTATTTTAATAAAACCAGAAAGCAAGAGCCATATCGTATCCGAGTTACTCGATGCTGGTACCAGAATAGGTTTGGCTAAATATTTACTGTAATGCAACTTCAACTTTCTTTTATAGTTGTTTTATTCTGGTTTTTTTCATGGGCGTTTTGGGTAATAATGATAAAATTAAATGCATATTTTGAGAAGTGCGTTTCATTCATGGTATCAGTTTAGATACAGCAGCATGCAAAAGTTTATAAACAGCTATAATTTTCTGTTTTTTCGTTATAGCTTTTTGCCTTTTCACTGAAAATGAATGGAATTTTCAACAATTGTTCTTCTAAAGTGATTACATACTATAATTTACTCAAAAAAAAAAAAAAAAAAGAAAATTTGTAACAGAAAGAAGAAATTCAAATTTTATTAAAAACATTGTGCAAAAGAAAAAAACACTTTTGGACTGGCATTCTCAAAGTCCAAAAACTGTTGAAAATTTTAGCTGTTTATAAACTTTTACACGCTACTGTATATTCATTAAGTGTAATCCTACACTCTTTATTTGTACATTCTTTTGTTCTTATTACCCAATAGTTGTCTAAGTTTATAAATTTGACTAATGGTGTGCTGCAATTTGAATCACATGATATTATAAACGAAGTTGTTGAAAAAAAGCATGTAGCATTCAAATTCAGACCAATCATTAATTTTTTGTACAAATTGATTTGTTGAAACATTGTTGAAACATTTTTAAAACAAAAAAAAACAACAACCTGCAATATGGAATTTACAAGATAAAATCAAATTTGAATCAAATCATTTGATTCGAACAAATCTAATTTTTGTTTATATAAACTTATAATAATACAGTAAATATGCAACTGTAAATATTTAAATTTTATGGTATATTCTTTTAGTTTTTCTATTATTCATGTTTCTATACAAATATAATTTATATTTCAATGATAAATATACTTCAAATAAATATTTGCATATATTTTATTAAATTGTTTATTCTTTTAAACAAATTTTGTTAAAACTTTTGTTTGAGTTTAAAGCATTTACATCTACAGTGCATAAGATTTTTATTAGAATACAGCACAACATTAATCTAATAAAAAATTCAAGAAGCTAAATTCAACTATTGAAATTATTTTTGACACTTATTACAACATATACTTTTTAAAAATTTCTACCAAAAAGTGTTGTTCATTTATTTCTGTATTTTATTTCTATGTTTTTACTATTCAGGAATTTATAAAAGAGTCTTAAGTTCATAAATTTGCAAACAGCATGGCTGATGGCTGCAAGAGGCATTATGAAGCAAGGCAGGTTAAAAGAGAAATAATAAGAAAGAGAAAGTTTAAAAGAAAATGAGTTTTTAAAAGTGAAGCTTAATGACAAAGACAACAGATCTCCTCCATCTGCAATGACAAATGACATTGACACTGTTATTCCAGGAGGTCTAGGTATAAAAGTACAACATGATAAAGACTGATTTCATCTGTAATCTGACTCATCTGTAAAAATTAATGACCCTGACATTATTACACCAGAGAGTCAATGTACAACTTGATAGCAATCCTTCAAAACGGTAAATAAATCCTTATTTAACTATTTCTCAAAGGAAGCTGCATCTAAAAATAGGAAATCATAATTGAAATTCCTGGCAATCATAATTGAAAATCATACTGAAGAGGCGTTGTTTGAAAAATATTTGATATTGATATCTACAACTGTAGATCTCAATCTTTTGACAATGCTAGTGGTATGGCTAGTTATACACAAGCTTGAGTGTTGAAAGTAAACAGGTTAAAAAACTTGCTGTGAGTGATTATTGAAAAACTAGATTGATAATGTGTGCAAAAATGATTGTAATTTGGACACAGATTTCAGCAATGAGATCATCATGTTCTTTGAATTACTAGAAAAGTATAGATGTCAATTATAAACAGTGGGGGCATAAAAAATAACTGTTACTTTCCTTAGCACATGGATTGCACTTGGGATTTACTTAAACATCTTGGTTTTTTACTTTTTTGATTAAGAAGAATTTTCTTTTTTAGTTTTTTTTTTTAGAAAAATTTTCGACAAATTTCGACAAATTTTCGACAAATTTTTTCAAAAATTGTTTGGAATATAGATATTCCTACACTATAGATATCAAGCTAACCTACAGTATTTATATTTGTTTTTTTAAACACATTCTATTTTGCTCTGAGCCTTCAAAATGGTTAATCCAACTCTGGCCAAAAACTAGTTGTCTTAACTCTCCTAATGCCTAGACTGTGTTTCAAAAGGGTGGAGCTCCCCTTCATTAAACCAAAGACACAGGAATGGCTTTGAAAAATCTACCAACATTCTAGGAGAAAAACCTCAAAATTGTCACAGCCCTGAAGGCCTCCATCATCAAGCATTGAAATGCTATACACAGCAACTATGTTAAGAAAACCTGAAAGAGGTTTAAAACCAGGATTGAAACTATGATCAATTGCTCAATATGGGTCTCATATTGAATAATATATTTGAAACTTATGTAAGAAGTCTATGAAATATTTTCTGTTTAAAGTATATGATTGTTTTGAATTTTCACTTTTTTCTTATCATGGGTTAGTGCAGATTTTATGGTTTCAAACTGTACATGCTAGCTACTCAATCACATATTTTGGAAATTAGAGCCTTTTTTTATTTATTTATTTATCTTGAAAACATCTCAAAATATCATGTAAAAACTATAATTCTCAATCAAAGTTTTTCTGAGTAAAGTCCATAAAATAAAAGATCATATTTGATTAAAAATTAGTTTATCTTTTAGGTGGACAAAAGATTAAATTTTATTAGTCCAAGGTGTTACTTAATTTCTTATTCATAACAAAAAGTTTTAAGTATTTTACTTCTTTAAAAAAATATTTCCTTACATACATGAAAGACTCCGTAGTGCTTATTTCAAGGGATTATTTTCTTTATTGTTTCCTTAATTGTAAGAAAGTGAGTTTTAAAGATATTATAGTTTTTGATTAGGATGCAAATCTTATTTCTAATATTTTCTTCTTCTGATATACATCTGCTACAAATTCCAGTGTTTACTTAAATTAAAAAACCTAACAGAAAAGAATTACGATTAGGAAATCTGCATTAAAATATTTAATAAAAAAAAATTTCAGTTATTTTCCAAAAACCTTATTTGTAATTAATTACATAATTAAGACATTCAATTTGACTAAAAGAGCATCAAAAAAAACATACCTGTACTCCACCATGAGGCTGATGTAACATTATTCTTGAATGAGGAAGAGCATGTCGTAATCCTTTTGTTCCACTTGCAAGTAAAAGTGAGCCCATACTGCATGCTTGTCCTACACACCATGTAGCAATAGGTGGCTCAATAAACTAAATATTACTTGTGTTAAAGAACATTTCTCAGTTTTTAAATAATACTGTATGTGAGAAACTATATAAGAATGTAGTTACCTGCATTGTATCATAGATAGCCAAACCTGCAGTGACAACACCCCCTGATGAATACAAAAAATATGAAAGTAATTGTGTTTGTGGAAAGCAAAATATATATTTTTTAATAACCTTAATTTAATGTCAGCTTGTTAAATAAAATATGGTTAAGTTCACCCAAATTATTAGCTTCATGCTAATAACTCAAGTTTAAGAAACAAACTTAGTCAATCACACTAATGAATTCAATGGGCCTAAAATATAATTTAAATGCTTGGAAAAAACTTTTTAGTTGTTTAGATATGGCAATAGGACAGGGATGGTCTGTGATGTTATTAATTTTTGCCTAATGTGTTATTTTACAATTTGTTAATGAAATAAATTGTCCACAATATCAATTAAATTTAAACTAATTGGTATGTCTAAAACAATTCTTTTTTGATTTAGCTCAGAGGCCATATTATGGCCTTACATGAACTTAGGTTTCTTTAGCAACTTTTTAAAAGTATCCATATGTTGATTACAACTATATATGTTTGGCCTGCCAGCCTCTTTCATTATTTACTTTAATTCCAAGGTTTGGCCCTAGCTTTTATAAGTTTAAGGAACATTAATAAAGATACTCATAACAGTTAGAATTTTTATATATTTATGCTAGTAAATATAACTTTTAATGCCCTGTGACATCAAACTTTCATCTTTCTACAGGGATTTTTCTATCTGGATATATTATGATATCAATTATCTGGTTGCAGACAAAATCTGGATATGCCACTAAAAGTTAAACAACCCCAATTTTCAGTTTCTGTGTTCTTGTCCCCAATCTTTTTATGCTCTTTTGTAATTTGCAGTAATTGGAACACAAACTATTGATTTTCAAGCATATAAGCTCATTCTATGAAGACAATTTTGTACTGTCTGTGTTGATACTAGATTTTCTGTTCCTAAGTTTATTTCTAAATTGTGTTGCATTATATATTAAATTTATTCCTAATAAATACTGATTGTTTTGTGGAATAACTGATGATGGGTGACTTTGATCCTGTTTTGATTAAACATATGTCTCCAGAAATTGATCACTAAGTCACAAAGTTATGCATTGAAATAAATAATACACTTTAGGGCGAACATACTCCATTTGTAATCTACTTGTAAGCTCTATGGGCCATAGAATCCAGTACATTATTTTGCTCAGCCATTTTTTAAATTATATGAATTACCCAAATAAATTTTAAGTATTTAAATATCATAAAGTATGTCTCTTGTATGAAAAAAATCATTTCATGCATAAAGTATGCGTCATATTTATAAATAACCCATAAAAAATAACATCCCTTAATTGTATTGAGGAGTGTATTTAATATACATAGACCATCAAATATTGACATATATAACAACTTTCAAAGAATAAGAGGTCAGAGAAAATAAAACACACCATAGCACCCTTTTTTTTTTTTTAAACTAATAATATGGATTGTTAGAAATATGTAAAACTTTTTAGCATTTTTTAACAATTGCTTTAAAGCTTCAAAGATTTAAAAATCAGTATGTATTTTATGAATATTGATAAAAATAGAAATACCTGGACTGTTTATGTACATATGGATAGGTTTTTTCCTACTCTCAGATTGAAGAAAAAGCAATTGTGCCACTATAACACTTGATACATTATCATCTATCTAAAAAAAAAAAGTAACTTTTGTTAAAAATTTAATAAACATTGGTTAAAATAGTCCCAATATCAATAAGAAGTTCTAAATTTTCAAGATTAAATGACTTTAAATTTCTTTCTTTAAAATCAACGATTTAATATCCCAACAAAATTTAAACAGTTTATTTTTTTTTGTTTCAATAAAAGTCTTATAAAACTTTTAAATTCTAAATCTTTTTTACAAAAGATTATTAGAATATAACCAAATAACTAAGGGTATAAGGCTATTTAACTATTAAGCAAATCAAATTATAAATAAACAAATAAAATTTTCTTTATTCCATGCTGGACATATTGTATCCAAACTAGACATAGTATTCTGTTTTCAAAATTAACAAAAAAACAACCCCTTTTTTGAAAAAACTTACACCTCCGAACAGACATACAATTCTTTCTTTTAAAAGTCTTGAATAAATATCATATGCTCTTTCTGTTCTACCCTGAAGTTAAAGATGCATATATAAGAAGAAATCATTACATGGTTTTTTTATATTCTTAGATAATGAAAATTAATTTTAAGATTAAATCATTCTTACATAAACTTCATGATTACTATTGAAATTACTGTTGTATAAGTCAGCCTATTTAACAAGTCAACTTCCTATTTTAAACTGGAAAGAGTAGTTTAATGTTTTTTAAAAAATGTAAAAGGTATATTTTCTACAAATTAATATTTTCATCTTCTTACATTCTTAACAAACATTTTGATCCATTCTAAACAACTAAAAACCACACTGATATATACAGTAATTTAATGTGCAAATTACTGCCATGCTTTATTTTAAAGTAACATCATCAGTAGCTATTCTTAAATTTTATATTCCCTACCTCAGAGTAATAAAGGTTAACATTTTTCTCCGTTCTTTTGATTTTTGATAAGTTTAACTGTCTCAAAAATTTTATGTATTGTTCAATTGCAATTAAAATTTCTTTTTATAAAATTTTAAGTTCAGTAAAATAAATAAAAAATAAAAAAAAAATATATCTAAGTCTTTTGATAAAAAGATAGTTATTAGCTCAATTTATAAACTTTTTTTTTCTTTTTTGAGCACTGATTGGGGAATAACTCCTAGCAAAACTACTTGGGTGTGGATTATTCAAGTATCAAGCTAAACATAGCTAAACTTCCTGAATACCCTAGTACTTGGTTACCCTACCAAGGGTAGAATTTTCTTTTATAGAAAGAAAAAAAAATTTTATATATTAACTAATAAGATTTAAATGTTGACATCTTGTATAAGAGGGTATGTTATATTAATAAAAAAACATCAAGTAATATGAATTCTCTAAATACAATTATTAAATACATTATCTAAATACAATTATCTAAATAAATTAATATTTTTAGTAAGAGAATTCGTATTACTTGATGTTTTTTTATTAATATAACTAACAAGATATCTTTTATATATTGATAAAATAAAAATAAATGAAAAACCAGTTAAAATGTGAAGATGAGCAGTGGAGAGCACCACACCCAAAGACATTGCCAAGATGCCCAACAAGCCTCTGAGTACTGTCTACATTGTGATTAAACATTTTTAAATGACTAGTTAAGTTAAGAAAAAACCTGGCAGTGGTTTAAAGAGGTCAGCTCCAACTCCTCAGCTGATCAAGGCAGTCAAGGGTCAAATTTCTTTAAATCCTGTAAGGAAAATGGCTCAAGAGCTATTTGTCAGTGAGCACACAATCAGAAATATGGTCAGGAAGGATCTGAAAGCAAAGTCAAAAGCTAGGAATAAAAAACACCTGGTTTCCCCAGTACCAACGAAAAAAGATTTGAAAGATCAAAGAAACCTCCCCACAAAAATCTCAACTCCCTGAAAGCTGCTATCAAGGAGTGTGACAAGATGCCCAAGGTATATATCCAGACCACTTGTTCCCGGTTCAGGAGTTACACTGAAGCAGTGATTGATACTTAGGGAGGACATTAAAAATGTGGTAAAAGTAATTCTAAACTTTTTATTAAATAAATTTTATTATTTGGCTTCAAGTTTTCATTCTATTAATTTTTGCCAAAAAGCAAATGTTTTACAAAATTTGCAGTCACATATGGTACAGTGGTTACTACTGCATTCTAGCTCTAGTAATAAATTTTCAATTACTTGCATATTTAAACACTATTTTATGTTTTTTTGCAATTCATCATGTGCAAAGATTTCTGTAACTGTTTCAAACTACAAATCATTTAAATCATTAACACCTGTAGTCACTATAATTTATAATCCTATAACTACTAATCCTATAGTTCTGTAACTAATCTTTCAAAAAGTTCTTTTGCCAAAATGTGCACTAAACATTTGTAGTATGTAAAATTTTTATTAGATTGAGAGTAGGTCCCAGTTTGTTAAAACAAATTTAGAATTCCTGCTAAGCTGGATGCACAAGTGATCTCCCAGATAAAATATGTATTTTATTTTTATATATGCCCATCTACAATATTGCAAAATATATTTAATTTTTTTACAATATTTTCATTAAAATAAATTTAACTTATTTTGATGAAAATATTGTAAATAAACTAAAGTTTATTTTTTAAATATTTTTTGAATTTTAGTATATTGTTTTTCTTTTTTATATCTCATTAAACATCTTCTTGATTATAGATAATATATAGTATATTTTTGTACATGGATTTTAACATTCACATTTGCCACAATTTATAATAAAAGAATCTGCTATCAAACCACCACTTTGATGAAATCTGAGATATATTCACTGATATAAATATATTTTTCTGAATGCAATATTTATTTCTACTCATACACCAGGATTTGAAACTACTTTCATATCTTTTAAATTATTTAATTAGTTGAAACTTTGTTTTTAAATATTCTTATTAATTTATGACCAATTAACATATATACATACATATATATATATATATATATATATATATATATATATATATATATATATATATATATATATATATATATATATATATATAAAAGTTCAAAACAAAATTATACAAAGAGCACAGGTTAATACTTGAAGCTGAATATAACCTAAAACCAAAAGCAGGTCAGAACCTTATAAAATCAGAGCAAGAAACTAAAAGCAAGAGTAAGGTTAGAACCTTATAAAATCAGAAAAGAATGCAATAAATCATTTGGGTAGTAAAAATTAAATTTCTCTTTTAACAAGTTTTAGTAAAAATAACCATACAGACTGTTCGACTACAATAGGAACATAAAACTTCCGCCAAAACTGTTTCAATCCAATATAAGCCTTGTATGGTGTACCAAGGCGCTATAAAATATATATAAATATATTTAGAACAAAAGAGTAAAAACTTAAAGTTAGAAACAAAAGATAAAGAGACTTACAGATATAATTAACATTAAAAATAATTTAATCTACAAAAAAACTCAAGCAGGTGGAGAGTAAAACGTCAGTTTTACTCTCCACCCGTTAGAAGATGATGTTTAAGGTTTCAAATTTTACTCAAATTACAAAATCTTTATTATCTTAACTATCTATTATCAAAAGGTCTGTTGCTAACTATTTTTCATTTCCTTTTTGTTTTTATATAAAAAGTTGTGTATAATTTAGATAAATTTAAAAAAGCTAAAACTTATGAAATTATCATTTTTCTTTTAAAATGCATCATTAATAAGATGCCTGCTACATTCTCCCATATGTAATTTTGGAACCATTTAAATCCTAAATTATTTATAAAATTTTAAATGAAAAACATCTATCTTTTTTATCATATCTTTATATACATTCTATCTACTGTTTTTTAAGCTGTAAGGTAACACATCAAACATCTTAAAAATTTTAAACTGTCAGCAAATCTGAGTTTATGATTTTTGTGTCTTTATCAACTATTTTGTTGATAATACAATATTCATGTTTCATGTAACCTGCACATTACTTTTTACCAAAAACATATTCAAGTTTTTAGCAAAAAGTGAAACTTATGCTCTCTTTATACAAAAACAAATTTAAACACCATTTTTACAAACTTTGCTATTTCAACAAAATTCTGTACCTAAGTAATTGTAAATCTTTTTATTTAGTAAAAATTTTCTATTGCTTAAAATAAAAATCAAACATAATGGTTTCACTTTTTAGATTTATTTTTTGTACCTGATTTTTTCAAGGAAAAAGAAATGACTTAAAGTCAAAGTGTACCCCTTCCCTCAACCCCTTGAAAGCTAAAAAAAATTTTTAAAAAACACCAGACATATTTGCTATATATTACCCTTCTCAAAATTAAAATATAATCCCATTTCATTGTAATTAAAAATTAAAATATTTCATTATATTCAAAATTTATATTCAAATATTTCATCCCATTTCATTCAAAACAATAATAGTTATGTAAAAGTGAAAATATATAGAATATTCCTGGAAATCTTAACAAAAACAATGTACATTGGGTTTAAAAGAAAATTTAAGTTAAATCTAATTTTAAAATTATTATCATAAAAAATTCCCATGGTACAATTGAAGATTCTTAGTTCACTAAAAAACATGTGCTTTTGATATTGCTTAAACAAAAAAAATGTACTTTCAACAAAATTTAAATTTAACCCAATGCTCTAGCAATTAATTTTTTTTACATATAGTAAGTTAAATGTAATAAATTGTATCCTTACAAATATGTGTATTGAAACAGGAGCCATTTTTTCATCAGTTTACTCTCAATTTAAAAAGACAATAAGACACCTAAAGAAAAAGGCTGTATATCATAAATGCATGTGTAATTATAATTTTGATTTAAACTATAGCTAAACATAGACTTAGCATTTTTCAAAAGAAAACCAAAATGAGAGGCAGAAAATCTTCTAAAACATATTTTACAGCACAGAATGTATATTTATAGCCAGGGATTAGAGCTATATTAAAAAAAGTTGTCTTACTACAAAATCTTAGGTTCAAAAAACATTTGTAATACTTCAAAGTATAGGCAAGTAATTTTGGTAAAATATCATTTTAAAAATATTCAATTTCAGTATCTCCTTTCAATATATAGTCTCGATACACTTTTACAGAAACTTTAATAAGAGCGAAATTTTGATATCCAGAGGATATTGTTAGAGCGTGTAATAGGTTTGTATATACGAGTCGTTCCTTAAATTTTAAATTTAAAATCGTTCAATAGTTCCCGGTAACAATTAAATCCTAAGTGCAATCTAAATCAAAAATTTCTTAAGAAGTTCTTTATTTGTGTGTGGAAAATTATGACCAGAATGAGCCAAAATAATTTAAAGCCGCGTGACAATTTATTACGGCCACCCGAAGTTTTTCTTAAAAACTGTGGGAAAGTATGAATTTAAACATTTGTTTATAATTTTTTTCGACTTAAAAGTTATCAAAACTTGAAAAATGGGATTTTTAGTGATAAGCAAAGCTTAATTACTTTGATTATTCACATGTTTTGTTAAGCAATAATGACAAAATTAAGTCAAATATTTTGTTACTCCTCCGTCTGCCTTTACAACAACTTTTACTCTTTTCGACAGGCTTTTAAGGGGGAAATACCCCAAAAATGTTAAAACTCGTGTTCAAACAGTAAAATTGATTTTAAACAATATATAATGTCAAAATTTTATATTTCAGAATGAAAATTTTTAAAAATTGTGTTTTGTTGCTATGGTAACCAAGAAAATATTGAAAAAATAACCAAAAAATAGTTAATGCCCCGGCTAACTTATCTGAAGAACTACATATATTCAAATTGTCATATTGCAATTCCCTTTAACTAATACTTTGAACTGTGATCTGAACCTAAAATTTTATGAAAAATTTTTAAGGGGGCAAATATATTGTCATTTAATGAATTTTGGTCAAAATTAGGCAACTGAAATAGACATAGAATGTGTTCTGTCAAGTATTCCATAAAAGTGGAGGTTCAAATCACAGAAGGTATAAAATAAGACAATTACTGAAAATTTCATCATAAACACCAAGCGGTTCCAAAGTTATCACAGCCGGGGCATTTGAAAACCTTGTTTTGAGAAAAACGCAAAAACAGAAAGAAAAAAATTTTAATTCACAAAAAATATAAAATATAACTAAATTATGTTTAAAATAAAGTTTCAGAATGAACCAGGAGCATACTGACTTCATTCAAAGTTTTCATATTTGTCCTTTGATGCTTTTGACAACCCTCATAGAATCTTTCGCCGCTTCTTGGATGACTCTAAATTTTTATATCCAGCTGAAAAAATACATTTTTGATTTTGATTATTGCACAAACTTGATGTATATTTCCCAGGTGTCATGTTTAACTGTTCTGGCTCAACATCTAACACTTTTTCATTAAACATTGACAATGTTGTCACAACTCCGCTCAGTGAACTGTATCCTCTACGTTGCCAAGTTCCATCAGTTGAAACTCCAGTATCAACAATGTTGGGCGCTTATTTACTTTTCTACCCCCCCCCCCCCCCCTATTTTTATTTTTAATTATGATAGAGAATTTTATCCTGATTAAGAATCATATAAAAACAAACACCTGAAAACCAAAGGAAAGTTCTCTAATTTGATGTTGAAGTGTAAAAAAATATACCAAAAACGCTAATATTCGCCATCTTTTTTGAAACACTTCTAAGTTAATAATTAACGCCGTAAAAATGAATTTATTCATTAAAAAAACTTTATAGCCCGGTTTTTATTTCGCTAAAACATTTTATGGAGAAATTTGTTATGCATTTTCTTTTTATTTTAGTATTTTTTTCTTGAAAAAACTTCGAATTTCAATAACTTTTTTTCTTATTTTCAGATTATATAGATTTTTTTAAAAATATATTAATGATTTTAGATAAACAAATGTTACTATATACAAAAATATTATTCAAACGGGATATTCATCTACAACTTGGTTCCAAAAGTGAAAATAAGAATGTTCTTTAAAATGTTGCGCCCACATAAATTCTGACTAATAATCGGGAATCATTTCTCGATTTGTGGGCCCAAACATAGCTTTAAATTTGGCTTTGCTTCTTTGCCATTGCTTTAAATTTGGCTTTGCTTCATTGCCTCAACTCTGTTTGTTGTAACATTTGTTGCGGGATCAACAAAATGTAAAGCATGGTTTACTGTACCATGTTGAAAACCTTGCGCTGCTAAACCTCGGTATGCTGCCCACATATCGCTCCATATTTCAGTTCCAGGACGAATCCATTGTATAAAGATGGGTAGTAAGGTTGCAGCATCGCGGTGCGCTACAGGAATGAGTAACCCTTCTTTAGTCGCTATATCGTACGCACCAAAAATCCATTGATCTTCTACAATTCTACCTCGGTTGTATTTCCTTCTTGAAAAAAGTGATTCATCTATTTCAACTATTGAACCTGGTCCTCCTAATTGCACACGGTTGTTAAGGAAATAAGTAAGGCAACGTCTCTACAAAATTGATTCCAATCAACAACAGTTTTATTGCTACCAATTTCTAAATCCTTTTGAATGTCTTCTAATGAAACCCCACGACTTTTTCCGGCGCTTCCGGCGCTACCTATTATTTGCCAAAGTTTCAATTGAGATCTTTCAAAAAAACTTCCAACACGAATACTTATTTTCTTTTTGCATTGTTTTTGCATGCATCTCCAAATCTTTCCATCGACATTATGATTAGTTTGTTCGTTGCACTGGATGTTACATCGAGGACAGGTCATATTGATAGCAAGTAAACCAAACTCCCTGCACCAACGGATACACTCGTTATTATTGTTTTTAAACATGCGACCAATTTTCATGAGAATTTTAATTACTTTCAAACTACAGAAACCAGGCGGCGTAAATAAATAGTGAAATTTTAAAGAGTTATAAAAAAAGATGACGAATATTAGCATTTTTGGTATATTTTTTTGACACTTCAACATCAAATTAGAGAACTTTCCTTTGGTTTTCAGGTGTATGTTTTTATACTATTCTGAATCAAGATAAAATTCTCTATCATAATCAAAAATAAAAATAGGGGGGGGGGGGGTAGAAAAGTAAATTAGCGCCTAACTCTAGTTCTTTGCTTGACTCTATCTTTTCTTCCCATGATTAAGATTAATTTTTAATAAAATTTGATAAAATATGTTCTTATTACACTTAACAACTCATTTAAACAAAGTAAATATTTGCATTTTAGGAATGTTTAAAAACTCATATAATCTGAGGCAATCGAGTCAATTTTAATTTAAGCAGAGTAGATAATTAAAGTAAAAACAAAGTAAATAAAGCTTTTTTTATAAGCAGATTTAACTTTATGTAAGCTCTAAAATAAGCAGATAAGCAGAAGCTTTATCGTTGCTATGTGCGTTGCTATGGTTAAACTTGATGAGTATGGTTCAAAAAATTGAAATTATTCCACTTTCCTGACATTGTTTATGAAATCTCTTTATTTCATTGTGTTCTTCATTAATTTTTACTTCCGAAACAAACAAAATTTTTTTTTTCAATTTTTACTGAATTTATGGGGTACTTCCCCCTTAATACAATTTTGTCAGAGATTTTTGTTACAATTCCAGTGATAGATGATTTTTTTGATCAAAACAACTTTATACATGATATATTCATTTGGTATTTCCTTTTTTAGCAACCCCCAAGTTTTCTATGTTGGATTAAGATTTACTGCGCAATCTAAAAATGGAAGGTTTTGGTAAAAAAGAAGTTTTTAATCTGATTTCGTCGTTTAGCATGTTGCTCCATCTTGCGCAACAATTTCTGGAACATTTTTATATTGCACTATATTCATAATTCCTTCAAAAATACAGTTTTCCTATCCATCAAAAAAAAAACTATTAGATTTAGTGTGCTTAGAGCAGCGGAAAGATTGATCATGTTCAACATTACTACTTCTTCATAGTTAATCCACGTAACGTCGGTGTAGGAATATGCTTAGACACAAAACGTACGCTGTTGATCAGTTAATGGCTCCATCACTACTAAATTTTTACGAACCTAGCTATTTACATTGCACACCTCCCACCTCTCTGACCACGCGTCTCTCAGTAATTTCAAAATTAAACACCCTTTCTAGACATCTTGCAATTTCCGGTTGAAACAGTGGAATTCGTTTTTGAGAATTGTCTTATAAGTGTTCAAAAAATTAATGAAAAGTATTTTCTTTCTTTTTCACTGATGTAAAAGACTTGTTTGAAAAAAATCGGAATCTCATGCATTCCTTCTGAGTGACATCTTCTCATAAAAAGTTCTATTAAAATCTTAAAAACGGCTCTTCATCGTTCTATGGCTCATTCCATAACTCTCAAAGAAAATTACGAAAGTTTAAAAATGGTGAATAAAGTATAAAGAGAATGCAAGAAAAAAAATGGTGAATAAAGTATAAAGAGAATGCAAGAATGGCAAGTGATAGGATTTTAAAATGGTTTGCTTTCTGATGTGAATGCAAAGTGGTTATGCTAAATCGTCTATTAAGAGTAAGATTGTTCTATGTACCATGTACACAGAAACAGCAACTGATTTTGTAATTGGACAAAGATACATGCATTAATTGTGATACATAGAGGCCGGATCCTGATGCTTTTCATTATTTATAGAACTTTTTCTTCGTCTGATTCTGTTGCAACCATTAAAGCCGTAAACTCTTTGAGTATTGTAATGACTCATTTTTTGTGTTGGCTAGTTTAGCCCTTTCTATATTTTTTTTGACCTACTAGTTATTTCTTTTTTTGTATTTAGGTTACGTAACAAGTTTTCATTGGATAGAAGATAAGATGAGAAATGGTACGGCAGCATTAATTACTTTTATGATCATCCAATTTTTGTTAAGCCCCAATTTTTACATTTAAACTTGAAGTTGAATTTTATAGAAATTAACTCTTAATATCTAAAGAATTCAAAAGGGCAAATTTTTTAAATATCAGACTGATAGCACTGATCAACACTGAATCTTCCAGAGTGTTTTTATTTGTTTCCGGCTAAGTTAAGTGTGCTGGTTACGAAATAACACTATTTTTTTTCTAGCAGCTATCGTTTTAAATTTATACGCAGGTTAAAAGCTAGTACAAAAGTATGATTATTTACATACTTTATTTTAAACAGTTACTGTGGTTGGGGTAAAAAAAGTCTTTAATAAGATTTTCTTGAATGAGGTGCGTGTTTAAGATTCCGACGAAGGTTCCAGCAGTAATCAATGATTAAATGTGTGTCCCACATCCTTTGTGCGAATGTTCTGATGAAACCTTTCACCTTGCTCTTCACTTGCTTCTTCTCCAAGAAATTCAGGAAAACGATCCAAATGAGAATATAAATAATGTAGTTCAAGGCTCATGTTACACCCTAGATGTTTCAAGTTAGACAACATATTGTTAGCTAGTTGTGAATAGTTCTATGATTTACAATTTCCAAAAGTTTTGGATCACCGAAACGAAACAATTCTAGGTTTACTTATCAAGTTTGTTCATAGATTCAACAAAATTTGGGTTTTTTTTATCAGCTGTCTAATTTGTGGTCCATCAAAAATACCTTTTTTCAACTTTTCATTGCTTAGCCCAGAAAATATTTTTTACAGACAAGCAAAACATTCGTCAACTTTATAAAAAGCTTTAACAAATTATTTCAACATATCAAGTTTTATGTGAAGTGGCGGCAATATAATTCAACATATCAAGTTTTATGTGAAGTGGCGGCAATATAATTCGATCATGATTAACCAAAGGTGGATTTATTACATTTTGTTTACTAAAAATTACTGACTCCCTCAATGACCATATTTTTTGAGTCCAACGGTTGTTAATGTCGAGGCTGTTCTGTAAACAACAAAATTCCTTTTTGTTGTCCTAAAAGGAAATTTACCATTTTCAAATTAACACAAATATACTTCAGTTCTTCTAAACTAAAGAAATATTCCTATATTCTTCTTTCATAGAGGTTGAATTTCTATAGATATAGGACATTCAACCTCTATGAAAGAAGAATTTCCAGAATTTCAAATACTCAGTTCCATTGCGTAACAGTGCATACTTTGAACTTCCTTTACTACTATCAATAAAAGACGTCAATTACTTGTTTTATATTTTTGTAAACCAGTCTTTTGCATAGTACCTTGAATATTACTACAGTAGGCAGTAAAGCAATAATAACTTTTAATGAGTAAAACAAAATGTAACTTTTGTATCTAGTGCAAGTAGACTTTTTTTTTTCAGATGTTAAAACCCCCCGAAAGACCCGTTATAGACCCCCGTCTTTCGATAGATTTAAATCTCTTATTAAGTCGTTTAAAACTCAATTAAATCATTGAGGATCTGTCACTTGACTAAATGTAAAGTAGGAGTCAGGTTCATGTTTTTTTTCTTCAGCTTCCACGTGATCAGTTTTTCTTCTGGACTATCCATGTCATCATCAAAGCATATTGATGGTGTCGATGGTGCTGCCACTAGTGAATGATCAGAGTGTGTACAAAGTTGCTGAGCAGAAGACAACGTTGAATAAGATCATTTTGCTCGACTTTCTGAATTTGTACGGGTAATGTTCACCACAAAAAAAAAAAAAAATTATCATGATAAAGGGATTAAGAACAGCTCTTGAGATTAAGAACAGGTCGATTTGTACTAGACTATTGCCGCAAAGAAAGAAAATTTCGGCATACAGTATTTGGCACCCAAGGCTTTTGTGGATTGCAAATATTCACTTCAAAATAGCTAAAGTACGCAGATTTAATGAAGTCCGCAATCGATTTAAGATACTTTGTAAAGGTCACCATAAAGAAAGTAAAAACAGCTGGATTGTTTAAACACCTTTTTTCTGCAGCCATTGTTTTAATTCTGAAAAAAATTGTTAATGTTTTAGTTGAAACTGACTTAATATGCACTGTCACCCAAAATGGAGGTAGTTTGAAAAATCTTACAAACTAGAGCTGCTTTACACAAACTAATTTCATTTTTGAAATAAGCACCCCAAAGTAAATCAAATGAGATAATATACTAATAAAATTTTATGATGTGAATATTTGTTGGGAAGTATAATAGAATAAACAAATTATGAAAATTCTAAACAATAGTTCATAATTTCTAAAAAATCAGAGGATTTGATGTGTCCTTTAGTTAATAAATATTTCAGCCAGCATTCTATTAATATATTTTCAGTTAAAAAATATAAATAATTGAAAGAAATAATTCGAAACTTATTAAGTATAATATTTTAAATATTCAATAAATTGCTAATTTAAAAATTTTTTATATAAAAGTGCTAGCTTTAATGAAAGCACGATATCGAGGAGATGAATCGGAAAGGCTTTCAGAAAACTTTTCACTTGCCATAGTTGGAAGAATTGATTTCATCGTATTCTGAGAGATTTTGGCCTAAAATTAATATATAAACATAAAAAATATACAACTAACAAATAAAAACTTACAAATACATAAAATAAATAAGTAATCATTTATAACTGTACGCTGAGCATAATTGAAGAAGTCTGATTTGTCATGGATATAAATTGATTTTCAGCTAATTTAAAAATGAACAAAGATTAGTACTTTTTACCGATGTACAATAGAAAGGGGTGCTACAAAAATAAAATGAATTTTATAACTTATTCAAAAGCTGCGCAATTATCAAATTAGTCATGATCTACAATTGTTAAAAAAAAATTTATACTCTTACTAGTTTTTCACCGACGATAAACAAGAACAACGATTTTTCAAAAAAAGTATTTTTATTCGAATTATTAGTATACGATTGATTGGTATACTGATAATTACTATAAAAAAATTTGATAATGGCCCAAAATTTCAGAAAAAGTCTGGTTGCTGATGTTGTCTTGAGGGTGATTATTGCTCAAAGAAAGGTTTGTTTCGCTCTTTCAGCTTAAACAAGTCTTTAAAATTGCACTGGAGATGGTCAAAGGACCTGTGTTTTGCTCATTTTTTTAAAAAATTTAGTCACATGGATAATTTGAGTCTGTTTTCTGCCTTTTGTTGCAGGACCAGATACTCTGGCCTGACGGGGAGTAACAGGCATATAGCTGAAAGGTTCATTCCAACTGAAAGGTTTGATACATGAGAAGTTGAGGATGACCCTTTAAAATTTAAATTTCTCTAGCAAGCGAGTCTGGAAAAGACAGTGCCAAAACGTGGTTTCAGAAATTCGGTGAACTTTTAAAAAGATGTAACTTGTCATATTGATGACATTACATAATTCCGGTTTGATACGTGAGGTCTGCAAAACATTCATCAAGTCCACAGATGTCTCTGCTGGAAACTTTTGATTCACACTGGCCATCATATTCCTACATACAGGAGTGTTTTCGGACTGGAAATGACACTGCTTGTATCATTTAACCTTTTCACATCATCTAACCTTTTCTTGTTTGCAGTTTTTATTGCAACAATGGAAATAAACGTTTTAGAATGAAAAGACATGAATATTAAAGGAGTAGAATTCATATTGTCTCACAGTAATTGGAGCTTTGTGCTTTTAATCGGGCAGATATTTTCCTCTGATGTAGCACTTAAGCTTTGGATGTTTCTCCTTAAACATGCTATACATTTCGGAAATGTTCAAGTTCTCTGAAAGGTACAATCTGGTTGTCTTGTTTCTTGCGTAATGTAAGAAAAGAACTCTGAATAAATATGTTGAATAATCAAACCAACATCTACAGCAAAAAAAGTATATGCTTCTTATTTATGATGATCTTGCATGACTTTACATAGCAAACCTAATGATGGAAAACAAAATAGTTCAGATTAAAAGATATACAGTATTGGACAAAACATTTGCAACCAACATCGAACAATCCTAAAAAGTGTTCCTAATTTTACATGTCTTAAAAACGAAACGAACTATACTACCACAGCAAACAGTTCAGGAGTCTGGAGTCATAGCATGCCATGACATGAGCAATCAGCTGACAGGTGACAGCACACAGGCAGAATTTCGTTGACAAGTGCCATTTTGCAGCGGACAAAACAAGTGCAACTTTTTTGGTTTGTTTCATTTTCTTAAGTCTGGTCCGTGTCAACGTCACGGAAGTTTTTTAATAATTAAAGGAAGTATCCAGAAGTTTCTAGAAGAAGCATCTAGAAGCATCCAGTAGCATCCAGAAATATCCAGAAACATTCAGAAGCATCCAGAAGCTTCCAGAAGCATCGAAAAGAGGCATCTAGAATCTTCCAGAACAGGTTCACACAGGTTCATTTTACTATATAAGAGACATGTAAATCGACATGTAATTCAGTCAGTATACGGAAGTCAATCAGTCAGTATTATCAAGACAGTTTATCGAAGTGAGTTTTATCAAAGTGCTTTATCGAAGAACATCAATACAATAAGTGAAATACAACAAGTGTTTCATTACATCAATACAGTCCACATCCAACCAAGACGTTGTGTTCCACAGAGCATTGTTGTATCATCACAAGATAAATGTAACACGGTAAGCCTTGAGAAGCGTGATTATTTATTTTTATTATTTTTATGAGTTGTGCAAAATGTGTGCAAAATTTTTATTATTTTTATGACTTGTGCAAAAGTGCAAAAATGGCTCCCGACAGTCTTGGATTGGAACTAAGAAAGAAAATTATTGGCGATTACGTAAGTGGAATGTCACAAAAAAGTATTTGTGATAAATATCGCGTGAAAAAATGGACCGTATCAAGACTATGTTCCAAATATCGTTCTACGGGGAAGTTGGCAGCAGATAACAAAGGTGGAAGACCGCGTTCCACCACTTCTAGAGAGGATTCTATGATCGTCAGATTCGTCAAGAAGGATCCCTGGATATCATCAGTCGAGATACAAAAACAATTAGAGCTGCCTGTATCGGACCGAACAATCAGACGACGTGCTGTTGAAGCCGGATTGTTTTCTTGATGCCCTGCAAAGAAACCGCTGATTTCACTAAAAAACCAGAAGAAAAGACTCCTGTTTGCTACATCTCATATTGACTGGAATGTGCAGAAATGGCGAACTGTCCTGTTCAGTGATGAATCGAAGTTCAACATCATTGGGAGCGATGGCATTTGCCGTGTACGTCGACCGGCCGGAAAACGCCTCGATTTACGTTACTGCCATAAGACCGTGAAGCATGGTGGAGGTAATGTAATGGTCTGGGGGTGTTTTTCTGCTAACGGTCTAGGTCCAATACATCGAAACGATGGAATAATGGACCGTTTCATGTATAAAAATATCCTGAAAGGTGTTATGTTACCTCATGCTGAATGGAGTATGCCAATAAAATGGGTTTTTCAGCAAGACAACGATCCGAAACACACTGCAAAAGTAGTCAAGCAGTGGTTTCAAGACAACCACCTATCGGTGATGGATTGGCCGCCTCAATCTCCGGATCTCAACCCTATCGAGAACCTGCGGGAGATCATCAACCGCAGAATTAATCGTGAAGGTGTTCGTAATAAGGATCAACTGTTTGAACAAATCCAAAAGGCCTGGGCAGCGATTCCACAAAGTTTGATTGACCACCTGATCGAATCTATGCCTCAAAGATGCAAGGCTGTGATTGACAACAAAGGATTCGCCACGAAATATTGATAGCGAAATACAGCTTGGTCAACATTTTGTCGAGTTGCACTTGTTTTGACCAGAAGGAAATCAACTTTTTTTAATACTTTTGATTAATTTATTAATTTTCGTGTACAAATAATGAACTTTGTGATGAATAAAACTTGAAGAACTTTGTCTCTAAACAGTTACATAGTTATTTCTCTAAATTGAAAGAATGCAGCACTTTTATATAAAGAAACTAAATTAGCATTATTTGGTTGCAAATATTTTGTCCAATACTGTATATATATATAAAAAGAATGAAATCTAATGCTATGAGCTATTTTCCTAAATACAATATTTATATTTTTAATGGATGTGTTTTAATTGTTCTGTAATAGGAATGTTGTATTGTAAATGACTTTTAATTCTTTAATCCACAGATTTAATGCACAGATTGATTCCAGTAGATCTATCACTTCTAACAATACTTTATGATATCTATAAAAACGATGGTGAAATTCCGCTTTTGATGAACGCTCTTTACTGCTCCGGAGACGCCGAACAGAAATATATTTTCTAATAAACTGTAACAGCAATATAACAGAAATATGCATTCTGTTCATCTTTTACTGTCAACAAGTTTAAATGGGAAATCATGCCTTGTCATATTTAACAGTGAAATTGGACAACTATGGTTTTTCCTCTGTGATCTTCATTGGTAAGGATGTCAGAATTCAAACAAAATGCTAAAAAATTGGAATTTTTACACAAAAACATTTTAAGGCCAATACCAAATCTAATTTCAATTGATTAGTGTTTAAAACATATTTGTGGTGTAAAAAATTGCAGTTTTTCTATCAAGTTGCAGTCTGGTGACATTGAGGCAATAACAAAGTTAAAGAATTCATTTCTATCAGCAGATTGCTGAGAACTTAGAGTTGAATTTATTATATTTGAAAAATAAGATAAATTTAACTCTAGATTCAACTTGAAAAATTGATAATTTAAATTTCTTCATGTTTTTACTACAACTGAGGATCGGGTAGCTTTGCTGAACAAACTTTGTGAAAGTTCAAAGTTTTTTCTGGGTTTAAGAGACAGAAGGAGCATTCAGAAGATGTAGAATAAAATATTGATTAAATTTTCATATAGGAAATATTTTAAGCTACTATTTAAATATTATTTAAATTAAATAAAAATAACAAGCATAGAACTCACCCTATTATATAAAAACACTCCAAATATAGCAAGCATCATTCCTAAGAAGTTAACTATAGTTACAGGATTACGCAGTGTTGCAAGCGAAACTGTTATAATAAGCACTCGCTTTGTTGCATTTGCTACTGAATAGCTGAGTGGAGAAAGAAGATGAAGTACTGAGAAGGAAACTATACTTTGAAGAAAATTTATAAAACTGCTAATTGAAAGTCTACCAAGTAGATCCAATTGATCTGCAGTTGATTGCTACAAATAAAGTAAATATTTTCCAGTTAGTTTCCTCAACAGTTTTTAATTATATGAAAACTCTTATTTAATTCATTTATTCCTATTACCCAGTCAGCTTTTCAAAAATTTTTATTTATTATAATGGTGAGCTGGTGTCAGAGAATTGAATGGGCCCAAAAATTAGCAAATAAAGTTGAGAAAAATCTTGGCATCAAAGTCACTCTTAAAACACAATTAAAATAAAGGATTTCATAGTAGATTAGCCTGGAAAAAGCTACATATAAGTAAGAAACATATGAAAAGAAGATTGTTTTTTGCCAAAAAGTAAATGCCTATGTCAATTGAGTACTGAAAGATTATTTTACTTGTTTTATTTTTAAAAAATGTATCATGGCATTTTTTACAAGAGCTTCTTGGAGCAAGTAACAAGATGCTCTTGTAATAAATATTGAAATATTTTTGTAAAATGTAATGAGATATTCTTGTAACAAATAATAGAGTATGTAACAATTACAGTTAAAAATCATACTGTATTCAAGAAATTTCAGTTTGATTCTAAGATAGAAGTTTTGACTCCAACAACCAAACAATAAAAGGTAAATAACAGTTATAAGAAAAAGAATAGAAGAAGTAAATAAGTTAAATAAAACAACAGTTGTTAAGCAATATACATAAAATGGAACAAGAAGAATGTATGACATACTAAGTTTATGTCTTTAGCCATTTCAGGTGTATCAATAAATATCCACAAAGGTATACAAATAACAAGAGATATTTGTGAAATAGTCACTAGCATCTGTAGAGGATGTAATCGAACTTCTTTTATTGCCTAAAATATTATTCTAGAATCTGATGTTTTTTATTTTTTACTAATAATACAACTTTAAATATCAGTAACTTATACCATAACAGAATCATCAATACCAAAATTCATAAAAAAAAAGTGTTATAGAAACTTTACCCTAAAAACTACAAAAATTATGACATCTTTTTTAAAAAACTACAAAAGATCAAACAAGAAATTTACTCACCAATTTTGAGTACAAGTTCTGCAAAGCAAAGATAAATGTAGCAAGCAATGCACTGCACATGCCATAAATTTCAAATGATAATTCAGTCATTGTTGCTATAGCCACACCAAGTACAATTGGCAATAAAGATATATATACCTAGAATTTATATACATAGGTAATATTAAAATATTTTTTTGTATTTAAATTTTAAGTTTTTTGATTTAATTTTTCTTCTATGAGCAAGAAATTATAAAATACCTGCTTTGATTGTGAATCTTTATAAATAAGCCGACCAAGTAAAACAGTAAATATTGGTAAAGAAGCCTAAATACCAATTAAAAGAAATTAAAACTCAAAAAATTTATAAATCTCCATTATATTGCAAGATATTAGTTACAAACCTTAACTGTATGAGCATATGAAATAGTCACTCGCCATATACTGATATGTGAAGCAATTGAACCAAGTAATTTTCCAAAACCAAGTGGAAATATAAAACGCAACATAAAATACTTGGAGCAATTATACCGAGTATTTATACCTGCCATTAAGAGAACTGGGTACACCATAAAAGAACTTGAGAGCATATGAAACAGAGATATAGTTAAAGGGTAAGGATATTGAACTAAAATCTTTTTGCCAACAATGTTATTTGTTGTTGATAACAAATACCAAGACACACACAACACAGTCACTTTCAATGAACGACTAAATTTTGGCATTTTGATTTTTATGACATACTATCTATAAATTAATCAATATGTATACACACAAAGTAAGTCAAGTCTAAAAATAATTCCTCATAATTTAACTAAATTCACAGTAAAAATTTTAAAAATAAAACCAATCAAAGGTATGTAAAAATATTACCATCAAACTATAGGTGTTTATCAGAGTGGACCACAGGTATATAGGAGTCCACCAGTGGATTACAGGCATATAAAAATTTGCAACTTCATGCTTATTTTCATGTTTATTTTTCTGAATGAAAGTTATTGTAAGTATTTACCATGTTTGATATAAGTGTTACTATTAAAGTTTAGTCATAAAAAATAGTTATCATCTCAAAGCAGATGTACTTTGATGTTTGTCTAAGCAAAATCAATTGCATTGGTTGAATTTATTTTTTATTACTTAATAGAAAGGGTTAACCAGAAGCACATGCTTTCCTATAATTAAAATAGCTAAGTAAAACAGGTCCAAACATTCTATTATTTAAGAGATTCTAAAAACATTGGAACTGGATCAATGACAGCAACTTCCAGACAGTAGCAGATTCCATAGATAAAATAGGCATGATGCTTATTTTAGATCTTTTTAAAGATTTTTAAAGGATTTCTTTAAGATGGTATGCCACTGATTTGCACTGTTGAAGACAGATCATTCTTAGAAGACCAGTCAAGGCTATATGGGGAGCATAGATACTACATGAGCTTGGCAGGAGGATAGAAAGATAAAAAGTATGAAGCAAACAGAATCTCTTAAAAGTAAGGAAGAGGTTGTAAAAACTAAGATAGGAACATTAATTGATGGAAATGATCAACTGACTTCAGAATAAGAATCAAATACAGAGGCAGAACACAAAATTTAATC
The DNA here is from genome assembly GCF_058129835.1 of Hydra viridissima. NCBI lineage: Eukaryota > Metazoa > Cnidaria > Hydrozoa > Anthoathecata > Hydridae > Hydra > Hydra viridissima. Next base: position 4,432,051 of record NW_028324312.1, read on the forward strand.
TGACTCTGAATAATATCAAGAAGAGAAGATTATCAAGAATTATCAAACAGAGCCAGTGCATATTTTTACACCAAAGTTAAGTGCAGCACTTGATTGAGCCAATGTCAGTTAGTTTGAGAAAATTATCATGAAATATTAGATTTAACAGTATTTTTTCTGGGCAATACTCCAACGCACAGTATTCTACTTATGGCCCCTGGACCTACACAAAGAGCTAGGTAGATGGGGAGGTTCCTATACTCTATGAAGATCTGCAATTCAGACTAACAGCTCACAATCTGCATTGAAAGTCTTTTTGAATGTCTTGGAAGCCGTGCCTAGTTCCAACAGCCACTCCAGCTAATCAACTTCTGTTTTAAGTTAACAAATAACCATAAAATTGTTAACAAACAAATCACCAATTCTTTATTAAATCATTCCTCAGACGTGTGAGGAATCTAAACAAGGAGCTGTTTACTATAGCATTTATTGATAAGTCCCATTCTAGATTGTTTAGCAGAATAATCTCATTCTTTGGCAAATTCAGGGTAAATAATGACTAAATACATATGACATGCAGGGCCGCCAAAAGGGGGGGGGGGGCCAAAGGGACAGTTTCTCCCGGACGGCAGATGTCAATGGGGCGCCAGATGCCGAAGTAAAATAAAAATAGTTTTTTTAATCTTAAAATGCCATAATTGAAATGTATATATTACTCGCGTTATATCATTATTTTTAATTCCTCGAAAAAATTTTAAAATATGAACTCATCATTGATTTTGTACTCTATACGCTGTTAAATTAAAAATGTCCCTTGAGATTTTCGCATTCATCAGACTAAAGTAAAAAAAGCGTAAACGTTGATAATTAGCAATAACAAACTGTGAATACAATTTAGAAATAATTCTATTCAGAATTTACAAAGTAATAGTAAATATTTTTCAACTCTTAACGATCAACTTATTTATGGTAATTCATGTTTAAGATTTATATTTAACTATTGAAATATTGATTTATGATATTAGCTTTTTGAGATTGAGTTTATAATTTTTTGATGAGTTTGCGTAGTTGACTATGCTATTATTTTATTGATGCGTACGGTTATTTACAGTAACTGTTAATAATGAATCGTAAAAAACTTTCTGGTGCCCAAAATAGAGGATTGCCTTCCAAAAGGACAAAAGAATGTGAAAAAAAATAAACAAACGCTCCAAGAATTACGTTGGTTTTACAAAGCTACTAATCAAAATACTGATTTGAAGGTGAGTTAGTAGAAATATATAGGTCTCTCTCTCTCTCTCTCTCTCTCTCTCTCTCTCTCTCTATATATATATATATATATATATATATATATATATATATATATATATATATATATATATATATATATAGAGAGAGAGAGAGAGAGAGAGAGAGAGACCTATATATTTCTACTAACTCACCTTCAAATCAGTATTTTGATTAGTATATATATATATATATATATATATATATATATATATATATATATATATATATATATATATATATATATATATATATATATATATATATATAATTTTTGAAGCAATTTACGAATATTTTCGAAATTAATCGTTTTTCACACAATGCCAATATCCGTTGCAGAGGGTGAAAGATCTTTTAGTAAACTTAAGATTACAAAAAACCATTTCAGAGCCACCATGGGACAAGAGCGACTTTCAAATCTTATGATGCTGTCTATTGAAAATGATCTCGCAAAATCATTGTAATATGATGAAGTAATTTATAATTTTGCCTCAAAAAAAGCTCGAAAATTTTATTTAAATTAGGAATTGTGAAATAAATGAAATAAAGTTAAAGTAGCTATAAAGACATAATGTACTTTATTGGTTCTATGCTAAGTATATATATGAAGCGAAATCTAAGGGCACCAAAAAAGGCGGCTTGAAGGCTCTCGGTGGCCCTGATGACATGTGGTATTTATACATATGACATGTAGTATTGATATATCATAAACATTTAAAATCTTTTTTTAAATTTATACAAAAAAAAAGGGGTTAAGCAAACTTTAAATATGCATTTATAATTCTAAAATATTTACTAAATTCATCTTATGTATACACTAAAAGAAGTTTTAAAACTTATTTCTGGTAGACTACTAAACATGCCTTAAATTATTTCAAGCTTTGATGAAGTTTTTGTTTCAGCTGGTGGATAAGAATAGTAGCATCCAATATGCATTTTTTTATTTTATTTTTTTTTTGTTTTTTAATTTTTAGTTTTTACAGTACAAAGGGTAGGTTGTTTACATAAGTGAATATATATTTAAATTTGAAGATCTAAAATCCGCTTAGGCACAAATTTCGCAAATTACCTTAAAATTAAGTTATTTCACCAATCATAATAGTATTAATAAATGCAAGTTTACATAATAGTTCAAATGTTTTTATTGTTATTTTGTTGTTGATGCTTTGAAATTCATTTTTGAAAAGTAAATATTTAAGAAAATCTTGAGGTTAAAAAAAGTATTTAACAATAATTGATACCATAAATGTAATAAATATGTGATAGTATAATAAATATGTAACATAATAAACACTATGACTTTTACTTTCCTTACAATTTCACTCAAAGGATTGAAAAAAAGATGAATGGAAAAGATTAGTTTTAAAAAAGAGTGCACTGATGAAATTACAAATTACACTTACAAAAGCATTATTTAATTTATTATTCATCTAAGACATAATTAAAAAATACATGCAAATTTAGATTTTGATAATTTGAAGCATTAAGTTTAAGCTGTATTTATCTTTTTTTATATTGAAAAATTTTCTCAAAAACTAAATAAAAAGCCAAACCATTAATAGCAAATTGAAAACATAAATACATAATAATGTTCTTCACCCAGAGAAAAAACTATTCGCAGATTAATGGAAGACAAACAAAAATCATCATAAAAATGAACATCAAATTTTCATTTTTTCATTTTTATAAATAAATTTTTTGATTTTACATCTTCTAGGAAACTAAAAGAAAATACAAACATACATAGTGATACACACACACATATACATACATACATACATACATACATACATACATACATACATACATACATACATACATACATACATACATACATACATACATACATACATACATACATACATACATATATATATATATATATATATATATATATATATATATATATATATATATATATATATATATATATATATATATACATATATATATGCATATATATGAGACCGTCAGCTTCAAAACCGGCCCTTTGACATTTTTTTCAATTTTGAATGAAGCGTGGCAAATGTCTTGTAAGGGCTTGCACTATATTGAAAAAAAAAAAGATGGTGCAAAACCTGTTCAATCCTAAATATTTGTAAAGAAGCCTAAAAACCTAGTTTTTCCTATGTAAAAGTCAGCAAATGGTGCAAAACTGGCTCCTTTTGTTTGAGCAGCTGCTTCAAAACCAGTTTATTATTTCAGCCAATAGGAAAGCACTTATCATATCACTACATGATTACAACAGCTGATATTGAAAATTCTTTCGTTTTTAATGCTTTTATCTTATATTTTATTTATATTTTATTATGGAAATTGCAAATTCTTCATGATTTGTCATGTAAGTAATAGAAAAAGTAGAACATATTTATGAAATATTAATTAACTAAACATTTACAGACTTATTTGCGATGGAAAACGATAGAAAAGTAAAAAAAACAAGCAAACTGCAGTCACGCAAATGCATTGCAGACCCCGAAAACAAAAAACGAGCAAGGGAGAAGAAAGCTAGGTATGCATTACTGATGAAGTGTTATTTGTAATTATGTTTATTAACTTTTAACTTCTATTTTTCTGCAGGTATTCAAAGAAGAGTCCACCAAAAAACCCTTCATGCAAGCATAAATTGGGTGCTTTCCAATGTCACTGCCTGTCACAGAGTGATGTCACCACTTTCAATGAGCAATTTTATCAAATAAGTAAGAAAATAGACCAGGACAACTTCATTTTGATGCATTGTTCATCCCTACAGCCGAAACGTGTTAAAGGTGAATCAAATAGGAAAAGAGAATTTACTGTAAAAAATGTTGTTACAAAGGCTGTTTCTTCCTCTATAAGAATAGCAGTTTGTTGGAGAACATTTTTAGGAATATTAGGCATAAAAAAACATAGACTGCTTGGAGTTATCAGTAGATATCACAAATCTGGTACTTCAGCCAAAGAAAGTAGAGGTGGAGACAGGAAAGCAGAGAAATTTGTTGAGAAAAAAGAGAAAGTAAATAAATTCATAGAATCATTTCAAGTTAGTGAAAAGCACTACTGTAGATCACACTCAAAATGTAGGCAGTACTTACCAGCTGAACTCTCAACTGTTGCAATGTGGAGGATGTATAACAAAAAGTGTGATAGTCAATTAAAAGTTACCAAATGGTTTTTTACTAATATATTCAATACAGAGTATAATCTAGGTTTTGGGACCCCTAGAGTTGACAGCTGCTCTGCATGTTCTGAACTTAAAACTAGAATCAAAAATACAAAAGATCTCCAAGCCAGAGAAAAAATAATTTTAAAATTAAACATCTATTGCCAAAGAGCTGATGCTTATTTTGACAAGCTGAGGGCTGAGGGAAGAAAGTGATGACCTTGTTACCCTCTCATTTGATTGTGAGAAGAACCAAGCCTTACCTAAACTATCAGATCAAGCTGCATATTATAGGAGGCAGTTCAATTTTTATAATTTTACAATTTTAAAAGGGTCATTCCAGCTCAATTCAATTTATGATCAGCACCATGACATCTCAGATTTTGCTGATTTTTGGAATACAAGCTTGAATTAATAAAAGAAAACTTCACTCCAAATTTTAGTGTCTGACTCCTTACGGTTTCAGAGATACTGATACTTGGTCGCAATCTCTTTTTTAACTTTTTTTATCAGCGCCATTTTTTTTTTTTTGGCTCATTGCACGACACAATTAGCTTTAACTTATGAAATACTTGTTTAATAGTGGTAAAAGTTTCTACTTAATTATATTTTAGGGTGAGGAACTCAAAAATCATGGGTAAAATACACAAAAATTTAAGCTTCTATGTGAAAATTCAATTTCAAAATGGTGTAACACTTTTCGTAATTTTTTTGATGCCCCGTACAAAAAAATGTTTATCTCGAGATGCCTAAAAGATAAAACTCTGAAATTTTTTCCTAATGTTATATATGTAACAAACTCCATAATACAAAAAAACTGCAGGGGTTTTCTTTTTTAAATCAGATTTATTACTATTCAAAGTTTTATTAAAAAATTAGGAAAAAAATTTTTATTTTATAATGAAAAAATATTATTTGCATTTATTTTTTGCATTTTTTTAAAAAGATTTTTAGAATCTTGCTTTCTTAGGTGCAGTTCTAACATATAAACTTGTTTGCATTTCACATCTAAGATCATTATGTTTAATAGCTAAAGGATTTTCTATTTTCAAATCTTCAAACAATAATTATTTTAAAATTGTTTCTTACAGAACTAAAAAATATGAATGATAAAGAAATATGTTCAATTGGAATAACAAATAAAGAAATTTGTAACAAACAAACATATGTAAAATCCCATGATATCAAGAAAGTTTCAAGTCTTAATGATGTTGAAAAAGACTTGATAATTAGTCATTCTGGCATTCAATTTGATGAAAATGCAACGGTTTGCCTACACCATGAATATGTTTATTTAAAACGTTATTCCGTAATCCACATAACTTGCAGTAATCCGTTTAATTCACACAAAAGAAAAAGAAGAAAAGGTATTATTACTTAATCATGAAACTTTTTGAAAACTTTATTGTAATTTTATATAAATTATATATGTTTTTAGGAGGATGTAAAGAAATTAATACTTGCTCGGAAATTGAAAAATATTGGTATTAATGTTATTCTTGGAGAAAAGATATGTCCCTCATGTACGATTAAATTGATGTCATTTAAGGATGATGGACAAGAGAACCAACTTGTAGCCAGGTTTATGAAGATGAAGATAATGAACTTAATACAAATGAGTTGTTAAAAAAAAATCCTAATTCTTCTTTGACGATTATGAACATAAGTCCTCTCAAAATGCATGCAGTAAATAGTCATGTTAGAGTTGCTCTTGGCAAAAAAATTGTTACATGTTCAAAAAAAAGTAAAGTTAGGCATTGCAAGGACTTTAAATATAGATCCTGAAGAGTTAAGCCAAGAAGATTCCTTCAATAAATTATCTAAGGAAGTCAAAGGTAAAGCAAATGACACGGATATACTTATTAGAAAAATCAAAGAAAAAATGTTAATTTCCAATCGTAATCAGAAAATTCAACTACTAACACTGGTTCCAATTTTTTGGTCTCACAAAGATATAGAAAAAGAATTTAATGTTACTAATTATATGGTGCAGATATCACGCAAATTGCTGCAGAAAAATGGTATTTTATCTTTTTCTGAAAAAAAAAAAGGAAAGAAAACACCTCAAGAATCAGTAGATAAAATTATTGAATTTTATTGTAATGATGAAAATAGCAGACTTATGTCTGGTAAAAAAGATTTTGTTAGTATAGCTCGAAGACCTCACATGCAAAAGCGTTTGATTCTCTCAAATCTAAAAGAGCTATATGCAAAGTTTAAAATCTGTTATCCAGATATAAAGACTTGTTTTTCTAACTTTTGTTCACATCGTCCAAAATGGTGCATTACAGTAGGAGCATCTGATACGCATACAGTATGTGTGTGCACCTACCATCAAAATGTTAAGTTAATGATTAGTGCAGTTGAATTATCAAAGGATTATCACGAACTTATTGATATGCTTATTTGTAGTAGGGCTAACAAGAATTGCATGATACATCGTTGCCCTATGTGCCCAGAAGATTCTGCATTTGTACATTATCTTGAAAATGAGTTATACTCTCAAGACGATATTGATGAAGATGATGATTATTGTATAGATTATAAACAATGGAAAACAACAGACCGATCTGAGCTATTAAGTCTAACAGAAACGACAAGTAGCTTTATTAATATTTTGAAAAATAAGCTACAAAAACTTACTGTTCATTCTTACATTGCAAAAAGTCAAGCTGCTTCTTTAAGAAAGTTAAAAAATGAGTTAAGTAGTACTGAGGTTGTTGTCCTTTTTGATTTCTCAGAAAATTATGAGTTTGTTGTACAAGACGAAATACAAAGTTTTCACTGGAACAAAATTCAAGCAACATTGCATCCAACAGTAATTTATTATAAAGAAAATAATGTCCTCAAATGTGATTCATTATGTTTCATCTCAGATGATTTACTGCATGATGTAGATATGGTTTATCATGTGATGAAGCTAGCAATTGAACATATTAAAAGCGATATTTCTCATCAAATAGAAACTGTCCATTACTTTTCAGATAGGTGTGCTGGCCAGTACAAAAACTGCAAACACTTCATAAATATATGCCACCATGAACAAGATTTTGCTATGAAATGTACATGGTCTTTCTTTGCAACAAGTCACGGTAAATCACCCTGTGATGGTATTGGCGGGACTGTAAAAAGACTAACTTCAATTGCTAGCCTTCATCGAACAACAACAAATCATATTCTTACAGCATATGCAATGTTTAATTTTTGTCAAAATGAAATCATAGGAATTAATTTTTATTACATATCTAAGGAGTCAAACACAATAATTCGAAGTGAAATGGAGCAAAGATATGCAACTGCAAAAACGTTACCAGGCACTCGCACCTATCACAATTTTGTTCCAATAAGTAACACAAAATTTGGAACTAAAATTGTTTCTGAACAATTGGAGTATTCATTTGTTTTTAATTTTCAAACTGATGAGATTATTAAAGAATTCTTGTCTAATATAAGCATTGGCGTGTTTGTATGTTTGATATATGATAACAATCCATGGATCGGACTAGTTGAGGAAACTGATGTTGAAAATAAAGACTTTCTAGTTAGATTCATGCATCCATGTTACCCTTCAAGGTCATATTATTGGCCTTCTAGAGATGATGTGTGCTGGGTTCTATCAACAAACTTATTGTTAATGATTAATATTCCATCAACTGTTACAGGAAGACAATACAAAATCAGTGAAATAGATCACCAGAGCATTGAAGATAGCTGGGCAAACTTTAAACCAGAGAACTAATTTGTTATCTTTCAAAGATTTTTAATTTTTATTAAATGTCGAAGATTGTCAATTCTTATTGCCTTTTAGTTTTAGTTTTTCTCATTACAATTTAATTATTTTCATGATTTTAGTGTAATTTCGAAATTTTTTGGGTTTATTATTATAAAACTTTGAATAGTAATAAATCTGATTTAAAAAAGAAAACCCCTGCAGTTTTTTTGTATTATGGAGTTTGTTACATATATATTATTACATATACATTAAGAAAAAATTTCAGAGTTTTATCTTTTAGGCATCTCGAGATAAACATTTTTTTGTACGGGGCATCAAAAAAATTACGAAAAGTGTTACACCATTTTGAAATTGAATTTTCACATAGAAGCTTAAATTTTTGTGTATTTTACCCATGATTTTTGAGTTCCTCACCCTAAAATATAATTAAGTAGAAACTTTTACCACTATTAAACAAGTATTTCATAAGTTAAAGCTAATTGTCGTGCAATGAGCCAAAAAAAAAAAAAATGGCGCTGAAAAAAAAAGTTAAAAAAGAGATTGCGACCAAGTATCAGTATCTCTGAAACCGTAAGGAGTCAGACACTAAAATTTGGAGTGAAGTTTTCTTTTATTAATTCAAGCTTGTATTCCAAAAATCAGCAAAATCTGAGATGGCATGGTGTCGAATTATTATTTTTTTAGTTGATTTGACATGGAATGACCCAAAAGGGAGCTCTCATAATACACTTAACAAAGAAAATATTGATTCTCACTATTGGATAGAGGGGAACAACCTAAGGGATCAAATGAAATTGCACCTGCTCTTTATTTTTCTCTGAATAATTTAAGCATGTCTAGCAACATAAAAAGACTCAGATTGTGCTGTGATGGATGCCCTGGGCAAAATAAGAATACAGTAATGATTTGTATGATCAGTTATTTGCTCCACAATAAAGCTCATCTTCATATTCAAACAGTGGATCTGGATTTCCCAGTGACAGGTCACTCCTTTATCCCACCAGATAGGGTGTTTGGCACCATTGAAAAGGTCATCAATAAAAAGGAGATCATTGTTAGACCCAAAGAGTATGTGGAGGTCATTGAAAAACATTCTGCAGTTTTCCACTTAGGAGAAGATTATGAAATTTTTGATCGGAAAAGTTATTTGAAAACAATTCTAAGAAATAATATTTCTTGGCATTTTAAAATAGCTAGTTGTAAAAGAATCATTGTGTTAAAAAGACCAAGAACTATTGAGGTGAGAGGTGAACCTTTTTATACAGCAGAAGTTAATGCTTTTAAGTCATTGACCAAGAAAGGTAAAAACTTTAATTCAATTAATTTACCAATCATTCATTCACAAATTAAAATTAACCCAAAGAAAATAAAGGATGTAGAAAAGTTATTGAACTCTCATTATGGTGTTGATTGGAGACAAGATCAAAATCTTGAGTTTTACAATAAAATCATACCTAATGGGGAAATAGATGGCATTGGCTCTGATCAGGATAGTGAATCAGAAGAAAATAATGAGCTGTGCTGTGGTGAAGATGGATCATCTGATGTTGATGATGTTGATGTTAGGATTTAGTAATTTAAATTTTGTAAATTTGAAACTACTCTTTGGTGCCTAATAGACGTCCCCCCCCCCTTGCTAATTAATTTTCCAAAAATTTTCCATCCAGGACATTCTTATTCCAACCCCCCCCCCCCCGGCTATTAAATTTTAGAAAAAATTCTATCCAAGACAAGACAATTTTTTACAAAAATTTTCTTTTTCACTCTTTACTTACGTTACGTAATATCATTTATTCAAAAAAACTTTGTTTTAAAAAAAAAGAACGTTCTATTTTCTTCTTTCTATCGTTACGTCATTATTCATTTAAAAAAAAAATTTCTTCTTTCTATCGTCACGTCATATCATTTACAGTACTTATTTACTTGTATACGTTGTAAAATCAGAGTGTAAGAACGAAATGGCGACTACGAAAAGAATTTTTAAAAGGACAGAAAGAAGCCAATATAGTAACGTAGAAAAAATGGAGCTTGGAAAAATTGTGGAAAAGTTCAAAAAAGAGTACGATGCCGAAGTGATAAAAAACAAAGGAAAGACGAAATACGATGCAAAAAGAAAACGACACGTGCCAATAAAACCGACAATTGGATATGTTGCAAAGTCTGTCCGATTCTTTTATACTGATTTGGTCGATGCAAAAGGTGACGACCCTGAATTCGTAAAAGCAGTTAAAATTGCATCCCGTTCATACAACGACCTAGAGCGTTTGCAAGATCCTTCCTTTTGTCCACCGAAAAAATCGCGAGGAGCTGGTGCTGGTCGTAAAGTGAAGGCCCTAGAAGTAAGAGTAGCATTATTCCACTGGTTCGTAGATGTGAGAGAATCGTTGAAGGGACGTTTGCTGCGACGTTTGCCGCGACGTTTGTTCAAGCTGAAAGCACAGCAACTTTATGGCGAATGGCTCATTCAAAACTCAGTTCCTGAACAAGAGAAACTCAAATTTAGTAATAAATGGATTAAATCCTGGGAAAATGAATACGGGGTCAGCTTAAGAAAGCCAAATAAACGCTATTCAATCAAGAAAGAAGATCTTCTGATAAGACTTCGTGATTATCTCCAAAATGTCTGGGCAGTTCGAAAGTTCTTTATCGAGAAATATGGGGTTGATCCTCCTATTATAAATGGGGACCAAATGCCCCTCCACAGAAATGAAAGTTCACAGGAGAAGACAATGTCGTTTAAAGGTGAAGAGGTAAGTAATATGTGAAGAGACATTTGTTAAGGAAAATCATAATCTTTCCAGGGAGCGCGTTACTGTATTCACACAGGTTTCAAGCGTTTCAAACATTAAATGCCAGCCTGAATTCGTCTTCAAAGGTAAAGGAGTTATAGCAAAGGTAAAAGTCGATAATGTCAATTACCAGTGGTCTCCAAGTGGATCTTATCGATTAGAGCACATGATCAAAACGATAAATAATCTCCCGAATTGTTTCAATCCCTTCACACAAAAGAGTTTTGCAATTTACGTCCTGGATGATTACGCTGTCCACCTAATGCCAGAAGTTAGAAAAGCTCTTTATCAACGCGGCTACATTCTTATTGTGATGGGCGGAGGTATCACTGGTTTCATTCAAGCAAATGATACCGATCTATATCGCCGTCTGAAGGCATTATACAGACACGAAGAAATGGATTTGATGTTGAAAATGCTGGAAGTGAATAAAAACAAAGTCCCTTCACCGAAACGCGAAGATATGGTCAAAATACTTTTGTCTGCTTGGAGAGACGTTCCAGATGACTTTGTTAAGGTATTCAAAAAACTGTTCGTTACCAGTTCATTGGATGGATCGGAAGATCACCTGGTCTCAGACAAACTGTTTGCGCTGATCGGCAGTGACATGCAGACATTTCGAAAGAAGCTAACAGAATCACCTGTGTCAGTAAACCTGCAGTCGGTTATAAAGAACCTGATTCCACCGAAAGGTATTCGGAGAAACCACGAGGGTTTGAAATTGTTGGATTATATCGAGGACGATCGTTAATTATTAGAAGACGAAAATGGAAATGAAATTGATGGCACAAGTGACAAAAGTGGAAGTGATAGCGAACAGAACAATGCTGAAACACAGCCTGATTTAACACCAACTGTGGCGGTTGAAGCTATAGCTAATCCTTCCAATACCATTTCATCTCTGACAAATGTTTCAGATGATCCATTGATTAATAAGGACGCGACGTTTTTAGATGCACTGCAAAAGGTGTTTGAGGAAAATGAAACTAGTATTATTTTCAAGCCACATCTAAAAAAAATGAAATCAGCTTTTTACGAAGCTCGAAAAAGCGTCAAGAAACGAATAAAAGAGGCTCATGATAATACCGATGTTGAGCAAGAGGACGAGGGTAACATATTTCATATTTTACAAAATATATAAAGAGAGAAACTTATTTGAACTGGACTACTGTGAATACTTCTTCTTTGGACTTTAGTACTTCTTTATTATATATTTACTTGTTTTCAGACACTAATATATATGTTAATAATTAACAAAAACATTACTTAGTTATTGCTTTAAGTATTTAAAAAAACTCGAAATTTTCCAACCCCCCCCCCTGCTTATTAAGTTTTAGTGATATTTCCAACCCCCCCGCTTATTCCAACCCCCCCCCCCTTCTATTAGGCACCAAAGAGTATTTTATTGTAAAGACATTTTTATTATGACATTGACTTGCATTTTTAATGTGCTTTTTAAGGTGCATATAAAAAAAGAAAGCTATATAATTTTTGTCTTGCTAATTATTACATAAGTAAATTTAATCTTTTAAATGTTGTTCACACAAGCATTTGTGGCCTATACATGTCTAACAGAAATTTTATTTGATAACACCTGCCTGCTGAATGTGCCATATATTATATTGAAACTTTATAAAGAAACATCATATTGCAAGAACCATAATAAATTTCTCATTAAAAATTTTTTCAGTGTTTTGTTTCTTCTGCTATAAAATCCAGGTAGCTAAAACTTATATGACATGTGATGCAGGTATTTCTTCAATTTTTATGACCACTAATAATTAGTTACATTATTGCATTTTAATAGAAATTTTATGCATGGCAAAAATTATTTCGAAATATATTTAACTTTTTGAAAACATTAGCGGGCTATCCTGCTAAAAAAGGGGAGAGAGAGTTTTCTTAAATTATCCATAGATGGCGTAAATATACTGAAAAGCGTGTGAAATCGCGGTGGACTTTAAATAACCATGGGTTCCAACGAAATTAATCACAAAACAATTAAAATTTTGTTAAAATGTGCAGTGACTGGATCAAAACCGGCTCTTTTTTTGAAAAAAATCCCCTTCAATTAAATATTTCTATTCAATGATAATCACAATTACTGATATTCACATAGGAAACCATTCATTAGTGACTAAACATGAGGTGTATATGTTTTTTTTAATTTTTTTATTTGGACAAAAAAAAAGGTGTATCCTGTAAAATTTGCTTTAGTGCAAAGGGCCGGTTTTGAAGCTGACGGTCTCATATCTATATATCTATATATATATATCTATATATCTATATATCTATATATCTATATATATATATCTATATATCTATATATCTATATATATCTATATATATCTATATATATCTATATATATATATATATATATATATATATATATATATATATATATATATATATATATATATATATATATATATATATATATATATATATATATATATATATATTTAATAAGTGCAATTTTACCATAAACAGAATAAAACACTTGTTTTTCTAGTAACAGTTTAATTATTTATCTAGAATGGATTCAACGTACTTTGTCCAGCAAGAAGTGTAATATTGTTTGAAACAGAAAGAGAATGAAACTTTGCTTTATTCCCATCATTGATGATAACTTCTCTTGGTTCACCTGCCTCATCAAGAGTTCCAAGACCTAACCTTCCATGTTTTCCGCTACCCCAAGTGAATATTTTATTGCCTAATTTTTTAAAAAAAAAGTGTCAAGCTATTTCTTTCAATATAAAAATTGAGGCATTTTCTTTTTTCTGAATTTTCTTTTAAAAGATCAAAATATATTTAAATGTATAACAAACTTTTTGTTACAGCAACTGTAAAGGTATCTCCACATGCCACATGTTCTACTCTATTAGTTTGTGAAAACTTCACAAGCCCAGGCCTTAGGTCTCCATCTGGTCTTTTAAATCCAAGTTGAAAGTTTTTATTAGACCCTGACATGAATATTAAACCAGTGTCTAAAAAATTCAATAAAATGAAAAACAAACAAAAGTTTTAACTAGAAGTTCATTTTAAAAATTATTAGGAAACTGATTTTTAACATAGGTGAGGGTTGCTTAAACTGAATTATTCAAAAAATATTTTCAATTTACAAACAAAACAATTTTCAGCAACTGAAACTTATCATGTTTCTCCCATTTGCTTGTTTAGGATTTTAAAAATATTTGTTTAAATTGAGTTATATCATTTTAGGAATTTTCCCCTACTCAGTAACCTTGACTAATATATCATACTAAAAAGATATTTTGGAATAATTAAGTAAACATTTGAAACTTAAACAAAATCTTTTAAAAGTGTAAAAATTCAAAACCTCTATGAAAGAAATTTTAATTTTAGGTATTTCTAGAAACATTTGTAACTAAAAAAAAACCGCGATAACAAAAATTAAAAATAAAACCTGTTAAAAAGCTGACATGTGAATTTCCAGTACCGATTGCCACTATTTTATGGTCACATAATGGTTTAGCAGAAATTTCAGTGAAAACAAGAATATCTTTATTCATGAATTCTTTTTGCTCCAGCTGCTCTTCAGTTAAAACTCCAAGCTTGTTGTACCTATAACATTGCCAACAAATGTTAAAAATAAAAAAAAAAAATGAAAAAAATACAAAAGAAAAAAGTTTAAAGGACTTGTAAATAAAATATCTAATATAAATGAAATTATTGATAAAACAGAAAGAATTTTCTTTGTTAAACACACCTATTACTACCACAAGCAAGAACATTTCCTTCTTCTGATATGATAAATGAAAAATCACGGCCACAAAAAATAGATTTTGTATGAAAGTTTGCAGGTAAAGGTACTAATGTTGGGTTACATCTTTCATGCAGATCATTTAGGCCAAGGTTACCTAGAAAAACCATAAGAAATGTTTAGCTTTTATTTAAGTTTGGAAGTTGAAATTGGAATAAACAAAAACAATTTTTATCAAAAAATATATATAGCAATTTTTAAAATTACTTCTCAACTCATTTTTATTTCATAATATTACCATTAGCAATGATAATAACAATAACTATATAAGGGTGATAATAGTAATAATGATAGTTGCATGAATTTTAGGAGTATGTGCTTTCCAATCTTTTCATACAAATCTAGGATTGATGTACTTTGATTTGATGGTGTTAAAAACTAATAATGCTGCATATCTCTTAAGTGCATTTTTGGGAATTTGTTTCATCACTTGAACCTTGTTTTATTCTCATCACATAGAACCTCATGCTATTAAAATGAGTTAGTGTTGTAAATGTTCAACCATGATAAAATTGAAAGAAATTTTATAAGACAAGATAATAAACTATTAAAAGTTAAAAATGCTGTGATTAACCAAAAAGTTCTATATAATTCCAACAAAACTACTTAAAATCTATAAGATTCCTACAAACTTCTAAAAGGACTAAAACAGCTATAGAAATGCTATTGAACATGTTAATAGTTTCTACAGAACTTAAACCAAAAATTTAAGATAAAAATCATTTAAATCTTTAATTATATCTTTTAAAAATAATTTCACAATTACTACAAAAAGTAAAATTTCCTACAGTAAAAAAATTTTCTTTGTATAAAAATTTGCGTTCGTGAACAAATCAAAGGTGAAAAAATATTAATTGTTAAAACAGCTCACCTGAATTTCCATTACCCCAAACATAAACTTGTTTATCAGCTAAATCCAATATTTATGTAATTGTTATAAAGTAAATAAAGTAATCAGTACTCTTGAAACTTTTTAACATACAAAAGAAGAAAAAGTCTTTAAATCTAAGATAAAAAACCAATGATTTTTATTCCCTTGAACTTTAAAAGGTTGTTTATCAATTGTTGATACTTTCATAACAAAATAATTATACTTGTAAGTGCCATAACATGAGCAGCACCACAAGCTACTTTAGTTACAGTGCAACCCACTAAATCTTCAACTACTCTTGCAGTTGTCAAGTCATCAGTTGTCCCATGTCCTAAACAGCCGTGAGCTCCACTTCCCCACGTCATCAACATGCCATGTACTAAACAAAAAATTTTGATCCAAATCCTCTCTTTGAAATTTTTTATATAGAAAAACACAAAAATAAAAAGAAACTTTTTTTTAAGAATTTGTATGAGGAGTTTGAGTTTTTAAAGCAAAAATTTTTTAAAAAAAAAAAACTTCAGCAACAAAGGCAAACTTTTTTACAATAATAAACTTTAAAGTAATACCAGTCAAAGCAACAATAAAATGATCTCCACAGCTTACATGAGCAACTGTAGAACCAGAAAATTCACTTAATAACTTTGGTATGAATTGATCACCAGATTGACCAGAACTTTCATTCTATGAGACAGTAAAAGTTACAATAAGCAATAAAATCAGTATACAGCATAATGGCTCTAATTTGAATTTTATGGGGAAAAAAAAAAGTTCAAACTAGAGAGATTTTTGAATTACAGAAACTTGACTTTTCTTAAGCACATTTCACTGTTACTTTGCATTTAATCGAATTATGGAGGTTTTTGAAATATGGAGGTTTTCGAATCAAGGAGATTTGAATTAGAGAAATTGTACTGTACCTGTTTTTTAAAATAACATTAAAGGTTTTCCTAGATTTTATACAAAAAAGAAAAACTGAATTTTTAGCAAAAACAATTCTCAAGTAAAGTTTTTTTCTGGCTACCTTAGCTATATTAATTTACAGCTATAAAAATGATAATAATGTAAAAAACTTATTATGCAAAAACTAATCTAAAATATTTTCAGTGAAAATATATTTAAACATATATGAAATATTGTTTTAAATTAGCTTATTAAAACTAATTTACTGTTTTTATGTAAACAAAGGTTTAGTTAAATATAAAATTTAAATGAAAAATCTCAACCTCCCACATAAATACTCTGCCATTTGAAGTTAGACCAAGTTTTTTTGTTCTTCCAACACAAACTTGTTTAATAAATTGATCAGCTCCAAGAGTTGGTAAAACTGTAGGAAAAGTCAATCCACTTCCCCAGCAATAAACAACTGAAGTTTGTTCTGCAGCCTGCCTGGAAGCTTCATCACCTACAAAAATAAAATACAATAAAAATTCCTTCATTCTACAAAAAATGAAGAAAAATTATTAATATACAAAAATTGTATTTAAATAGAAATAATCACCAGGCTTTTTTGTTTAAGGATACATCTAAACATGTTCATATTCAAGTATTTGTTAAACTTGAAAAGCTGAATAAGTGCAATCTTAACATGGGTTGGGAGAGGGAGGGATATATAACATTTTCCAGCATCACACTCTCTAACCTAAAATTAACCTCATTGCCAAATTGTAATGAGAATTTTAATATATTATAATATAATATGTATAATATTTACCATATCAGATTATAACAAGTTACTCAGGAATGTCATAAAATGGAAACATTCTTTCCTTTTAAAATACATTTGTAATTTTGCTGCATAATTAATGTTAAAATTGATTATAAATAATTTTAATAAAACATTTTGATAAAATGTCAAAAACAAAACAAAGAGTAAAGTGAAATTTAACATAAATCATAAACCATAACATTTGACAATTCATAAAATTGTTATCTATTAATAGTAGTTATTTATATCAGGACAAGTAACTTTAACAACTTGCTAATTTTAACAACTTTTATATATTTTGTTTTACCATTTACATTTTGGTCTTAATTGGGATGTTTTACCATTTAGATTTTGTTTTTTATTTGATTAAATACAATTATTTACTATGTCTCATGGCCACCTTCAAGACCATTAAAAATTAAAAAAATCCAGGAGGTCCCCACTTTTTTTTATTTTGCAATGACACAGGAAATCCACTAGGTCTATATCATAAATATAAAAACAATATTAGAACAAAAAACTACTTGCCAGATATAGTGATATACTAACTTATAAATAGAAATTCTGCTATTTATTAGTGTAAAACTTGAAAATTAAAAAGCTTACAAACTATATGTAAGACTTACATATGTAAGACTCTGAGCAAGAGAAAGTGGTAAGCCTACCAAGTTTAGTGCATAACATGAAAAAGTATGCACAGGCTGTCTTTCAAATATTGGGAAGGGAAAAAACACAAATGTAACAATAAAATAATAGTAGTAAAAATAATAGAAAAACTTCAAACTTCAGCTAAAGTTAAGAAACAGATTGTTTCTAAAATCATCATTGAAAAAGTGTTTTTTGTTGAACTTATTACATGCAGAAAAACATTAGAATTGATAGTCCTCCATAAATATATACTTAGATAGATCACTTTTGTTGATATGACTAAAAAACTTTGCCATATTTGAGAATGGAAAAGAATGGAACCATTTAAGTAAAAACTACCAGAACTCTTGGTTCTTTAAAGCAGCAATATAAAAAACTTCTCTCAATCAAAATCAAAGAAATGTAGTGCTAAAGATTTTTGCAATGTTATTCTCTATTGATAAAGGAGTGACTAATGACCAGTTAGTTACACTAAATGGAGGAAGCCATAGCTGTATTTATAAGCATTTAGAGAAATGTGGTGGTTAAAAAGAAGTAGTAAAGTTGCATCAATACTGAACATTTCTATAGAGGTAAAAAACAATTTCTTTAACTGCAATGCTTCAATGAAACTTATTGTCATTACTTAAATGGGTGGCCAATTAATTTAAAACCATAGGCAGAGGGATTTAGACTTTTAAAGATTATAGTAAAATATACAGGGGTATTAGACAAAAAGTGCAGCCTGATTTTCAAATATATACTAAAAAACTTGGATGATAATTACAGAACACCTGAAGACTTTGGAATCACTGTTTCATTAACGCTTCATGTTATTTTGAAACTTATAGCTTTCTTTTGTGAAATATGAGGGCATGAGTTAGGTTACTACTCAGAGCAAGCTGTAAAATCTATTCACTACAACTTTCTTAATGAAACTTGGAATAGATTCCAGACTTCCAAGAATGACAGCTTGTATGCTGAATATTTTTAAAAAATTTGCAATTAGTTTTAATGAAAAAAACCATGTCAAAAGATTCTGGTTATGTATTCAAATTTTAGAAATTGCAATTAACTTAACATCTATAGAGAATAATTTTTTGAAAAAAAGCTTTACTTGTTTCTCCCTTCTAATGCCAACTTCATTTTCTGACCAGATAAAGCACCTGCACCCTATGCAAAGCTAATATTTTCCTAGATGGAAAAAAAACATCAACTTTGTCTGATAAAAATTCAACAAATCTCCTGCAGTTAATAACAATAAAAAACATCTATGGCTTTTTTTGCTTGAAAAGTGAGAACAAATTTATTACAAAAACTGAACAAGCATCATGTAAACATCAGTTGGACAATTTTATCAACTTGATGCTAAAAGATTTCAACTTGATTTTTATGCAGTCTGACGAAAGGTGGCAAGCTATTAAAGTAATTAAATTTTTGAATAAATTATTTATGAAATGAAAAAAATATATAAAATAAAAAACACTTTAGATTTACTTATTTAGTTTTGAAGTTTCTTTTTTAATTTGGAATTTGATTGAATACTTACAAATAGATATTAAAGGATGGATTGTCATAAATGCTTATTTATAAAAAATTCAGTTTACTACTTCAATTAAATTTACAAACTACTACCATTTTTACTACTTCATTTTTTAAAACTCAATACCTTATTTACTCAGTAAATTTTATTATAGTTATTTAATTCAGTTTTCATTTTGAATATCAAATGAATAATGTTCTTGTGTTTATACAAGAAAAATACTAGTATGCATTTTTTAAAGTACCTGAATTATTTTGAATTATATATTTTGAACAAACATTTACAAACATATTGGAGCTATAACACCAACTGGTAAAGTATTAGGTGGTTGGGGTTATCAAAGATATGTAACCATTAAAGTTGTTTGGTAAATTTTCTTTCATAAAACTGCTAGAGCACTTATAGTAGTTTATAGAAGTTTATAGTAGTGATCTGATGAAGCTAGAAGTTCATTGTGATTTGAAGAAATTAAATCAATTATCATTTTATTTACCCATGGTACAACCTCAGCATATTCACCAACACTAAATATTCAAATATCCTAGTAGTTTCTTTGAATGTCAATTTAGTAAATTGTAAGAGTTTAATTGCTAACATGCAAATGTTTTGGATTGCCTGTTTTAGCTGCAATAAAATGTTGGTACTTACAACATTTTATTGCAGTTAACCCAGTAATTTGCAGTTGCTCCAGAAGAACAAACCTGGAGCAAGAGAACTTTAATGTTTCAGCCTTGAGAAGGCTAAAAATAAGAGGTCCTAATATTTAGATATTTACAAGTACAACTTTCCTACATATGTATTATCATTTTTTTTTAAAAAAATGATGAATAAATAAAGTTAATTTAAAGTTAAGAATGTGCATTAAAAGTGTTTTTTTTTTAAAGTGGAAAACTTGCCACACTTAACCCCTTAAGAATTTAAAAATATGTCATTGTACTGATGCATTATTTGACCATTAACCATTATTTGACCATTAACCATTATTTGACTATACAAGTTTGTTCCAGAAGAACAGACTAGTATAATCAAATACTTGTATATATCATATATGTACTTGTATAACATCAGTTTGTTGTTATAAAAGTACATATATGATATTTAGCACTTACGGCTGTTTGCAGCTAATAAGATAGAGTAGCAACCCCTCACTAACATTTCATATTTAATATCTTTTTACTTTATCAATGATTTTACCACAGGTAATATTAACATTTTATAGTTAAAATTTTTTAGTTTTTAAATTTAATTCTACAAATATGATATTTTGAAAAAAAAATATTACAAGCATATTAACTCTAAAAATGGAAAAATACAGTGGGTTACATAAATTTAGTCACTAGTTTTTATGCAAATTTTTTGTTTTTTACAAAATTATCTTTGAAATCAACAAATTAATACAATTAAAGGCGTATTACATGTGTTAATTAATTGATTCTCTATCGAATGGTATATAATTCGAACTCATTAGGTTAACTAGTCTTGAGCAATTATTAATTCAATTAGAACATACCTGTATTTCTAATATAGCAAAAATATATATAGTCAGTTAAAATTTAACAACTTATCTCTATCGAAAGGTTAGAAAAGACCCTAAGATTTCTTACTGCGAACTTGCTGAAGGGTTCACAAATATGCCTGGTAACGTTAGTATTAGTAGATGGACTATACAAAGATGCCTAAATAAGAAAGGCTTAGATTGCTATGTTGCTGCTCGAAAACTAATTTTGCGTGTCTCAGATTGCCTAAAAAGATTAAAGTGGTGTAGAGAAAGACTTCACTGGTCTGCAGAAGACTGGGGCAAACTCATTTTCAGCGACAAATCCAATTTTGAGGTGATAAATTGCAAGCCAAGATTAATCATCAAGAGGCTGGCTGGTAAAAAGTTCAAAGAACTTTTATGTTTATCAAGGATTCAAGGCGGAGGAGGATCAGTCGGAATATGGGGATGCTTCTCCCATAAAGGAACAGAGTCATACAACATTTATAACAGCAGAATTAACCAGTACAACTACAAAGAGACCCTCAAAACTTTTGCCAACAGCCAGAGCTTTTTACGGAAGACAACAACAATGGATTTTTCAGTACATCAGCACAACGGCTCACACTGCAATCTCGGTTAAAGAGTGGCTTGATCGGAAAAACATTATGGTCATGCCTTGGCCAGCTTGTTCTCTAGATTTTGATCCCATCGAGAACATTTGGGCTTGGATAGACAAGAGATTGTTCAAAAAGAGCATTTTTTTTTTTGAAAAATTTTTTTTTCTTATTTTGTTTATAATACCACTGTTAATAAAATTTCAAACAATTTAAATTGTTAACTTTTTTGTTTGCTTTAAATTTAAAAAAAAAAATAAAAATTGTATTAAAAATCAAGTGACTCTATATTTATACAACCCACTGTAAGAATTTCAAAACAATTATTTATAAAATTGTTTATCAGCAAAATTAGAATTATAGACTTATCTGAAAATATGATTTTTGAAGTGCATTTTAGCAGGTATGTTTAAGAAAGCTTCATACAATAAGCTGACACATTTTAATCAAATAATACAGTTTGGATTGATATTTTGCACCAAATAAAATATTTTTTTAGGTACAAAATATTAATGTAAAAACGATAAAAAATCAAATAAGAAAAAGTTCAGTTTAGTGATTGCACTCTATATCTTGAAATATTCTTCAAAAGAATTGTGCAAATGTGAATTCTTTTATAATTAAAATAAATGATTCAAGAATTGTACATAACAAAGTTATTACTTAGGTTGGTAAAAGACTTTTATAAGTTTTTTTGAAAAAGAGCACATTTTATGTGTGATATATTAGACATAAAACTCAGAGACTTTAGAAAAAAGTCATTAACAAACTTTATTAGGTATATAATTAACAAATTATGCATTTAAGACTTCACCAGAATGTATGTCACATAAATGGGGATCAACTTGAAATTTTTTTTCTGTTGAATTCAATTTTTATGCTGATTTTAACTAAAATTGGCATGCTGATTCCAAATTTGCTACCAGTTTTTTTCCAGCATGTCAAGTTTCTTTTGTGCAGCTTACTCTACAGATAAGGAAAATTCCATTTTTTTAGGTATAGTAAAGCTTTGTTTACATTGATTCTAATTGGCAGTTATAATTGAAAGTGTTGTGAGCGGTGTTTACAGCTTCCAATAGGTCAATACAACCAATATATTCAAGTTATATTTCACTGTATGTTATTTTTATCTATTTCATCTTAGTGTTTTATTTACTTACATAAGTAAAGAAAAGGTATATAAACATATCACTTGTCACTTGTTTCAGATCATGTCTGCTCTTCTTTACTTTGAAATGTATTAATAACCCTGACTAATTTTGCTATACTTGTGGTTTTTTCATGATTCCAAGGCAGAGAAAAAACATCAGCACATTTGTCAAAAAAGCATATTTTACATGTTTTAAAGTAAAACTTCATGATCAAGACAAGTCATGGGCTCCTCACAAAGTATGCAAGCAATGTGTTGAGAGTTTATGCCTGTGGGCCAAAGGGAAATGTTAAAAGTTGGTATTTGCTATCCCCATGGTTTGATGAGAGCAAAAAGATCATTGCACAGACTGTTACTTTTGTTTAGCGAAAACATCAGAATTTAATAAAAAAAATAAAAGTGAAATAGAATATCCTAATCTTCAGCTGTTAGACCTATGCCTCATTCAGTTGAAATTCCAGTGCCAGTATTTGAACCACTACCTCCTATAGAACACTTGATTGATGTTGAAGATTGCGATGACAGCAATGATACAGATTTTGAGTTCATAGTGGATTTAATCAGCATGAGCTGAATGACTTGGCACATGATTTGAGCATCTCAAAAAAAGCTTCAGAAATCCTAGATGCAAGACTAAATGAGAAAAACTTACTTGAAAAAAGAGTGAAGATATCATACTTTTGAACTAGAGAAAGTATATTTCTGCAGTACTCTGAAAGTAACAGCAGCTTTGAGTTTTGCAATAATATTCCTGATTTATTGAAGGAATTAGGGTTTTTATTCTACAACCCAGATGAATGGAGATTATTTATTGATAGCTTGAAGAAAAGCTTGAAGTGTGTCCTTCTACACAATTTATATGGTGTAGTTCCTATTGGGCATTCAGTAATTCTTTGTGAAGAACATGGAGATATAAAGATAGTCATTGAGTTATTGCAATACAACAAACACAACTGGATCATCTGCGCTGACCTTAAAATGGTGTGCTCTTTTCTTGGTCAGCAATGATGGAACACAAAGTATCCCTGCTTTCTCTGTATGTGGGATAGCAGAGCTTGAAAGAAGCATTGGATAGAGACAAATTGACCTCCAAGATCAGATCTTAAACCTGGAGATCAAAATATTCTACATGAGCCACTTGTTGATAGGAAAAAAATAATATTGTGACCTCTGCACATAAAACTAGGTCTCATGAAGCAATTTGTAAAAGCATTTCCTACTGATGGTGACTGTTTCAAGTATATTATTTTGCAATTTCCTAGACTTTCAATTGCAAAAATCAAGGCTGATGCATTTGATGGCCCACAAATTTGGCAGTTTATCAAAGATGAATAGTTCACTGAGACTATATCAGACCTTGAGAAGAATGCCTGGTTATCATTCAAAGATGCTGTCTTTTCTTGATAATACATGTGCAAGTAATTATGCAGAAATTGTTAAGAAACTATTAGAGTGTTACAAAGCACTTGGTTGTAACATGAGTATTAAACTACATTTTCTGGATTGTCATCTTGCAAACTTACTGGAAAATTTTGGTACTGTTAGTGAGGAGCAAGGTGAACTATTTCACCAAGATTTGAACATTATGGAAGAACATTATCAGGATAGATGGATATGATGGCTGACTATTCTTGGAGTGTCAAACGTGATAGCCTTCAAGTTGAACACTCAATAAAAAGCTATAAATGAAGATTTTGACCTCAACTACTTGCTCACAATTATAACAATATTAGCTAGATCTTGTGTAAAAACATGATAGTGCTAACTAAACCTTGCATTTATGCCTGTTTCTTATTTCCTTATATTTTGATATTTGTATTTTTTACATAAAGCAAGCATATATCTACAACAAGTATAGTATTTTTCATATTTTTTCAAAAAATATAGATTCTATGGTTAAAAACTTGATGTGATAGAGAAAAACTAAGAGCCGTTTTAGATTTCCAACCCAAAGATTAGTTAAAAACAACTGTCAGACCCTGTGTTCCACAGTATAATCCAAGTTGTTACAAAAACTCATGAAAATGTTAGATTTGCTATTTCATTCAAAACAAATCAAAATTGATACCAGATTATGGTTATATTTCTTTTTTTAAAGTTTCTGAAAATTAGAAACCTTAAGTTTAAATCATAAGTATTTACCCCATGATGTAAATGACTTTGACCTGTAGACTTCTTTTTCTAAGACTCCACTTCCGCAACTTACAGTACTCCGATTATATATTTTTTTGCTCTGATAACTTGCATAATTGCTAAAATTCAACAGACAAAAATAGTTGTAATTAAAGAGTATCAAACCAATGAAAGCTCAGACTTTCTTTATGCAGAATTCTTTAAATCAAAAACAATTAGAATATGCAAATTCTTTTTGAATGCATTAAAACTATTTGAAAGTACTGCTTCTCATCAAATTCTTTTCACTTGAATCATGAAAAACTTTATAAAAGATTAAACAAATGTTCTTCATACTTTATTGTTATGAATTTTAAAAAACATTGACTGAAATTATATATAGAAGTATGTAAAGAAGAAAGTATATCTAGAAAAGAAAGTATATATAGAAGTAAGTATGTATAGAAGAATGAATATATAGAAAACTTACTAATTACATGGGATCCTTCCAATATCTGTTTCAAGATCAAGCAAAGCATTGATAAGCACTGGTTGTGAAAGTATTTGATTGACATCATATCGTTTCACAGGATCAGTTTGTAGTATACCTTTAACAAGGTCCTTGATTTCTTCACTGTAATGTTCAGGCATCGATGAAAAACCTCTTTTAATGATTTTTTGAATAATGCTACTTAAAGACTAAACAAGAAAATTACAAGAAAAAACTTTATAAATATATATTCACTTACCTTTCATTCTTATATATGGTATATGAATCAAAAATGAAAGATTTGAGTTCTGATGCTGTATTAGGTTCAAGCTAAATATCTTTGACATTCAATTTTAAGTATGCTAAAAAAATTATCAATTATTTTGTGCTAAGTTTTGATATAGCATTAAATTTTAGGCAAATAAGTTTTAACCATTAAATTAACAATTTCAAATGAACATTAGCTCTTTTAAAACTTGGCTATTGATGCAAAAGCCATGTAGTTTGAATTCTTGTTTTTACATCCAAAAATAACTTGCATGTTAAGTTACTAATACTCTGTGAAGTAAAGAACTAATTACCTTAAGTTATGTTAGAGGTTACTTTAAAAAATTTATTAGCATTTTTTCCTAAGCCACTAAAATTAGGGATGGTAATCGATTAACGGTTAATCAATTAAAAAAAGTTAATGGTTAATCCATTAATTTCCAAACGATTAATCGAATCATTTTAAAAATGATTTTAAGCATTTTAATTTTTAAAGCTGCTTTAAAAATTAAAAAATTTGGTGTTTTTTGACAACAAACTTTTATCTTGCACCGCTGTGAAATTTAAACAAATAATATACAGTACAACCTCTCTAATTCGAATCTCCATAATTTGAAAACCTCCGTAATGCGATTAAATGTTAAGTCACTGTGAAATCCGCTTAAGAAGAGTCAACATTCTATAATTCGAAAATCTCTCTAATTCGAATTTTTCCCTGTAAAATTGAAATAGAGAGATTGTACAGTATTTTCAGTGCGGTAGTACAAATAGCCTGGTCACCATTTACGATGTCTAAAAAAATTCTTTCTGAAGTTTGGAAGCATTTTTTATCAGAAAATAAAGACAATTCAATATTCAAGTGCAAATATTGTTCAGTTGAACTTAAATTCCATTCATCAACTTCAAGTTTCTTGTATCATTTAGAGCACAAACATAAAATTTTACCAACCAAAGTTGTTTCAAAAACATCAAAAACTATCCAGCCTAGTTCTGCTGCCTACTTTAATAAAATAGGTAACAAAGCTGGAGAGGTATTAGCTCATTTAACAGCTGTAGATTGTATCTCTTTTGCAACTTTGGCCAATAGTAAAGATATTAAAAATGGCTGGAAAGCTTAAGGACTAAAAATCCCTGATGATTGACATGCTATAAAGGCAATTGTTATGAACTATGCAAACTCAATGAAGTTAAAAATTACTCACGAGCTTCAGCAAAAAAAATTAAACGGAGAAAGATTTTCAATTTCTCTTGATGAGTGGACTTCAGTTGGAACTAGAAGATACTTTGTGTCTTAATGTATATTGTTCAGACAATATTCACTATGGTCTTGTAATAAGCTGAATCTGATCCTTGATGATGATGATGATGATGATGATGATGATGATGATGATGATGATGATGATGATGATGACGATGATGATGACAATGATGATGATGATGATGATGATCATGATCATGATGATGATGATCATGATGATGATGATCATGATGAATGCTGGAATGAAGAAAATAATAGTTTTGTTGATGAGGGAACCCAGTTTAATGAGGACTATGGTATTCTCATATCAAAGGTTTGTAAAACAGTCAAGATGTTTAGAAAATCGCCACCTAAAAATTATATTCTTCAAAACATTTGTAAAGCTGATTTGGGAAAAGAGCTTAAGCTTATTCTGATATTAAAACAAGATGGAATTCTCTAATCAGCATGTTAAAACGATTCTTGGAATTAAAAAGTGTTATTGGAAAAGCTCTTGTGGATATATCAAGAACTGATTTGATTTTAAAAGAAGAATAAATAAAACAGATCTCTGATATTGTTCAGGCCCTTCATATTGTAGAGCTAAGTATTGTAGGATTGGGAAATAGAGACTGTAATCTGATAAAATCTGAAAAATTATTTTGTTTTTACTACCAAATCTTAAAGAGCAAAATACTAATACAGGTCAAAATTTATTTACTGTTGTTTCTAAGAGAATTAATAAAAGAAGAAATTGTAATATTGTTGGTTTACTTTGCTATTTAGATAATCTAGGTGACTATAAGTCAGATTCAGAATCACCAGGTAATCTTTTAAAGTACTCAAACAAAAATGAAATTGCTAAAACAGCAAGAGAAATATATGTACACTTATTTCTACATGAGGATAACCAAAGGAATAGTGAATTAAAAGTAGCATCTGAGTTTAAATCCACTTTAATTCTTCTATAGAAGCAGAAAGAGGTTTTAGTGCTGCTGGTTTGTTTATTACTAAGTTAGATACTATTAATAACTTATGTTTTTTAAGATCATATCTGACAAAAAAAGAGAAATAAAACCTTTATGAGTAGCAATATACTTTTTGTAACTCGTAAAAATTCATTTTTAAAAGTTAATTGAAAATTAATCGATTAATTTAGCTAAAATTAATCGTTAATCGATTAATTTAGCTAAAATTAATCGTTAATCGATTAATTTAGCTAAAATTAATTGTTAATCGATTGATTAAGCTAAAATTAATCGTTAACCGATTGATTTAGCTAAAATTAATCGTTAATTGATTAATTCAAAATACCAATTAATTTACCACCCCTAACTAAGATAAATAAAATGGCATAGGCTGGATTTTATAATGATTGAGGGAGAGAAGTTATTAGTGGTGTAGCTTTTCTATTTAAGATAGTAAGCCTTAAAGAGAAAAATTGTCCTTAAGTTGAAAATATCATGAGAAATGATGTTGTTGAAAAAAAGATTTTAATAAAAACGAAAAAATCTTATACAAATAGAAAAAATCCAGATACAAAAGAAAAAATCCAGAACTTATTTTTATTTTTGGTAAAATAAAGAGACTTGAATTCTGCACATATATTTAATGATCAGTAATTATAATTTAATTTTATTTAATATTTTTTTAGATTAATCAAAAGCTCACTTGTAAAAGTCTGTGATTATTTTAAACACCAAGCCTTATTTTATTTGACTTTCAGATCCTGGTGATCTCTAATTAAGTCAAAATAATATTTACTAGACTGTTAACATTTTTCTGAATTGTTAACATTTTAATTGTCTTTAATTTTTATTTGTATTATGTTGACACCTAGAAAAAAAAGTATTTCTTCGTTTAATATTTTTATTGCCTTTTTTAAAACAGCTTTCTTCTTCAAGCAAATTATAATGTAAACTCTTGTTTTCTAATTTGGTAGCAGGGTTCTTTCTAGATTTAAAAATTATTTTAAAGTTTAAATAGTAAAGACACCAAATTAGTAATTACCAAAAGTTGGCCTTTTAGCTCTTGCTAAGGTTGTATTCAAACAATTATTAAAAAAAATCTCCTTCTTAAAATGAATTTATGTTAACACTAAATATGCCATAATTAGCATGATCAATAATGAAGGCTGACTTAAAACTTCATTATCTGTTTAAAAAAGCAGCAACTAAAAATAGAAAAAATAACATAAAAAGTTAAATACAAAGCAGTTGAAAAAAAAAATATTTACATCACCATCAAATGCTCTCTTTAAAGTAATCAATTCATAAAGTATACACCCCAAACTCCAAATATCACTTTTTTTATTATAACTAGAAGAGGATAAGGAATAATACTAAAATAGCAAAACTTATATCAACAAAACTATATTTAGATAATGTTGGTCTTTAGTTACATTTACATAAAGGTGACTTTTAGCTGTATTTACATAAGAGTGACCCTTAGCTATAGATAAAGTCAGTACTTTGTGATCTGTACAAAATTTTAGCTCAATCAACTAATAGATGACCCTCAAAAGCCTTGAAGTTTTTTCAAATATACATGCAACAACTAACTTAGTTAAAAAATTGTATACTCTTTCCAATCTCCACCATTTTCTTTTTTTATGTTAGAGAACTTTATATAGACACATAAATTATTAAAAACACACACACACACACTTAAAAGCTATTTTGAAATAAACAACTTAAAAGTTATTTTGAAGAATTCTTGAAATAACCTGAAATTTTTAAGAAGTACTTCTTTGACAATTTGTAAAATATATTATTTTTTAAGTTTTTATTATATCGAAAAACTTTTAAGAGAAATGCATTTTGATTTACAACAATAATTTTTTTAGTATCAAGACAACGTCAACAAATTATATTGAAAATTATTGTTTTCTAAAAGAGGATTAAACAGCAATCAATTGAATAGCCTTACTTTTGCTCTGACATTGATGTGTAAAACAAAGTTTTGCTTTTGTGAGAATCCTGTTGTAATCCTAAATGAGTTTGAATCAGTACAGATAAAAAGTCTTGTGAAGAAATATTTTGTACCAGGAGTTACAAAAGATAAAATATTATGTTCATAAAGCAAGAAAAATCATTAATCAAATAATATATTTTTATCAATGTAATTTACATTATTACTGTTAAATTTGTAAGAACAAAGAGTTAAAAAATTTAGTTTATTTAATCTAAAAATAAAAACAACAATGCTAAAAATTAGAAACTGCAAAACAAATTCAATTTGTAAGCACTAAAAACTTCATAGTTGAAGAAGGCCATCTCAAATTCCAATTAAGCAAATATTTTGTACAGATCACTTTTTGGTCGATGGGTTGGTAAAAACAAGGCCTACTCTTATCTTTACTTTAACAAGATCTAACATTATTCAAATGTTAGTTTAAGTTTCTGTAGAAATTTTTCCATTAACTAAAATTTTTCCATATGCTAAGTTCATTATAGTTGCATCTTTCTGTTAACATTGATAAGCTCCGCTCATTAATTTGTTTGCTTTGATAACATTTTCCTTTATTCCTATTCCTATAAATTGCAAAATTATTTACAAGAGTTTATTATGTTAATTAGAACAACAACATTCTGCCAGGTAGTGATATAACTCATTGCCAAATAGTGATTTATAGCATATGGCATAACTTGAAACAATATTGAAATGTTTAGTTTGAATGATTTGCTGCAAAAAAACCTTGGTATAAATAATCAGCATACAACTCAGATACAACTTGATTAATCAGGGCCTAAAATAAGCAAATCAGTAATAAACTATTATCAGATATTCAGACATTTCCTTAAAATTGATATGAGAATAGAAATACTTTTTATTTTTTATTCATTTTACACCTTTTAAGTTTGCATAAAAATTCTTTTGAAAAATTTTTTCAGGCAAATATTTTTATAATATGATATGATCAAGAATGGTTGTCATTTTACTTAAATTGACTCATAAACACTTACAGGAATATTACTATCATAGTGGCAAAACACTGATAGTGTCATGGTGCTGTTTTTAATGATGTAATTAATAAACTTTATTATAACCACCAGGGAAGTTTTATGCACTTTAATCATTCAATGTAATTTTGAAATTTTTAAAGTGAATATATAAAGACAAAAGATTCTAAAATAATATTTTTAACACTATAGGATATAGCATATTTCATGGCTTTAAATCAACTGGAAAAAAATTTGATAATGCACACTACACTAAGGTGTATCAGTCAACCAATAATATGTGAGTAAAACCTCATTTACAATATTCATCAAGAACCTCATTTACAATATTCATCAAAAACAACATTAACATGATTCTCACAAAAAGAATTGTTTTTTGTGGGAAATTTAAGAAAATTTATTCTATCATTTTTCATCAAACTCATGTAAAAAAAACTTTGACAATGTTGTACTTCTGTGTGATGCATTTTATATGCTTCCTTAGCACAAGTAACGTTTAAAAAGAAACCAAGTTTTATTCAGTAAAGTCAACAATTTGATTTAGGAAATAATTTCAGGATAATTTTAAAACCCAGCTTCTATTTCAGCAACGGCACACAAAAATGAAAGAAATTTTTATTTACTTAGAACTTCAAATTTCATAGATTGTATAATAAGAAACTCAATAAAACTCAATAGAATTTTTCAGTTTTAAAAAACGGTTAACATAATAAAATCTAAGCTTTATTTTTTTCCTAAGCAAAAGGCACTTACAATGATACCTAAACAGATACAATTATTTGTATCTGTTTGTGTTGTTTCTGCTCTGTTTATTTCTATCTGTTTGTATGTGTTGACATCTAAACAGATACAACTACTTGTAACTGTTTAGATGTCACTTTTTTCCATTAAATTTTATTAAGCTTCTTATTCTACAATCAATGAAATTTTAAAACTTATAGTTCTGGGAAAATAAAAATTTCTTAGATTTAAATGTCCTTGCTGAAATAAAAACTGGGTTTTAAAATTTTTCATTTTGCTTTAACAAGGTGTCATTTTTTGAGTGTTACTCTTAAACCTTTAAGAGTAACACTCAAAAATTGACCCCTCAATAAGGTAAAATTAGTATCATATGGTACATACTCAAACACTTCACAAAAGAAAAAACAAGCAATACCACCATAAATTCATGTAAAGTTTAAAAACTTTAAAAACATTTAAAAAAGATACGACTTTCCTTCTACAACCTCTGGTGACATGTAATGAGCAGTTCCAACAGTCTGAAACAATTCAAAGAAGAATTCTAACAGAACAATTTTTTTGTCATGTGTTATTTGTTCTAATACAGGAGTGACAACAATTAATGCATGACAATATATTGTGACAGTAAATTGTGATAAAATACTACATTACAATACATTAGGTAAAATAAAATATTGAATAAAATGTAAGAGAGTAGGTTGATTTGATTTTGATCTGATTTTGCAAACAAAACTTTGCTTTGTTTGCTGCCAATTTTCATTTTTAAAAAAACCTTTTAAGTATTCCACAACAATCAAAATTTTGATTTTTAAATATTTAAAACATTTTTTCAGGAGGTAGTAACATCTTACAATGCCCTCTGTGTGTGTGTGTGTGTGTGTGTGTGTGTGTGTGTGTGTGTGTGTGTGTGTGTGTGTGTGTGTGTGTGTGTGTGTGTGTGTGTGTGTGTGTGTGTGTGTACTTACAGTGATAGCATTGGTTTTAGTAAGAAACTTTGCAATTCCAAAGTCACATATCATTAAAACTTTTTTTCTTCTATCAAGCAGTATATTATGAGTTTTCATATCACGATGGAGAATATTTTGGTTGTGAATGTGATGCAGAGCTCTTGCAATTTGAGCAAAAAACTTTAATATTTCCTAAAAAATGAAAAATAAAAAAAAGGTAACTGTTATTTTATAATCTTTTTTTTTTTAATTAACTTACTTCAGTTTTTTTTTACTCAACTTACAATAGTACAACTTTAAATTTTAAACCAAAGCTTACATCTTCCTCTAATAGCATATTTTGTTGTTGTCGTAGCTGCAAATAGTCAAACAGATTTCCCCCTAAAAAACAAGGAAACTAATTAAAGAACATCAAAACAACATCCCTAAGTTTTTGTAAAATTTATTTAAACTTTTTGATTTTAATAAGTAAATATACTGATACTTTATAAAGATTACTTGTTATGTGATTATATATTTTTAATGAGGGTAAAAGTTTCAAATGAATTTCTGTAATAATTTTCTTTCAGTTAAAACTGATATACAATGGAATATTTTTTAATTTACATAATGTAAAAATTTGTTATGAATTGAAATTCTAGTTTTAGGATATTTTGGAAAGGTAGGAGACTGCTCACCAAGGCAGTTTTAGATAACTAGTAAAATATATTATTTTTTAGAGATTTTCTATGAATGGCTACCCTGTTCTAAAAAAAGAGGTTGTAAAATATTAAAGTTTCCCCACATTCATAATATCTGTATCAAAACTTCAGTCATTTGAACAAATTTTAGAGTAATATTTTATAGTTAACCAACTTTGTAAAAACATTTTTTGTTTTTGTCATAAATAACAATAATGCAGAAAAACTTCAAATCACAACTGATTGCATAAAAATATCTAATTGTAAAAGAATCACAATTCTAGGGGGTTTACAAATACTTGTTCTGCCCAATACTGCCAGTGTTTGAATACAAAACATGTTTACATTTTCTTGGTGTGTTTTTTTGGTATCATTGTCTTAGTATGGTGCACTGAAACTAGTATGATGACAAAACTCCTAAGCTTTTTTCGAACATTTAAATAGTCAAGTCCAGGAAAAGAATATATATGAATATATATAAGAATTAATGGTATACAAAATATGTAATACAGTATATATAATTCAAAATAGTAGAAAATATATATTTTATCAAAAAAAAAAAATTTAATCAGTGTTTTTATTAGTATATATGCTATAATTGTATATATCTTATATTATATTAGTGTATATACTTTAACAATATATTTGTCCCTATCATTTCTCCACATCATATTTCCAGTTTCATCACAACTCCAATGGTGTTGTAATGAAATTTGAAAAAAAAATTATCTCATGCTTATATTTAAGACTTGGATTTAAGCAAATTACACATAATTCTAAATTATAAATGATATGAGAAAGTGAGAAGTGATTTAAAATTTGAAGAAGTTAAATATTTTATTCCAAAGTTTTATAGAAAGATTTCACATAGAACTGCTATTAAAATTATCATTATAAATAAAAATATTTAATATTTTTTCCGTAATGCATTTTAAATGCAGAGAATATAAATAAACTTATTACAACTATGATGTGAAAACAGAAACCCTCATTCCAAATCCATTCCCAAGCATTACAATTTTTAATAACAGTTGTAATTTAGAGAAACTATTACCTGTAATTCAAGTTGTAGTTAAATTTTCTCTGCAAAATAAATGCAATATAAAAAATGTTCTTGAGCTATTACATTTCTTGTTCAAGTAAATTTCTTGTGCTATTGCATTTCTTGTTAAAGAAAAATTTTTAAGCAATTGCATTTCTTTTTAAGTAGTTAAAAGTGATCAGGAACTAGCCACTAACTCTTTTTTGTAACATTTTGTATTAAGTGATTGCAAACTGGTACATATTTTAGTGCAAAATAGAAATACTAAACCAACTTTCCTTCCAAATTTGTAAAAACTTAAACAATTTTTACTTCCACTTTTTCAAACTTACAAAAAACTCAAAACAAAAATCCACAAATTAAAGATTAAGTAATTATAAACTCTTGAATAAAATTATTTATCAAATTAAAAACACTTCTCACCAGGAGCATAATCCATGACAATCATAAAATTTTTCTCTTCCATAAAATATTCATGATACTTTATGATATTTGGATGATTGAACATTGCAGATACATCAATTTCATTAATGACACCTTTACGTTGCTCAGTTGTTAAATCATCAGCTGCAATTTGTTTGATAATTACTTCTCGACGATCTTCTTTACGAAGATATAAATACACAACTCTAAAGAATTGTAAAAAGAATTGTTGTAAATTTATTTAGAGTCTTTTAATGATCTAACAATAAGATTCAAGGTTTTTACTGAAGATCATTTCAAATTAGGCTAATGACAGCTTACAAAAACTTCAAGATTTTATAATGCATTCTCTTTAAGTTTTTACTTGATCTTATAAATAGATCATAAAACACTCTACAAGAAATTTATAGGTAATTGCTAAAGGAAACAATTATTAAAACTTGTAGTCTAACTCAGTAGCATAAATTTAAATATAGGTAACTAACACTTATAAACAAAATGAAAGTTAATATTGTTTGTTTTTAGTTAACATTTAATAACTCCCATATTTCATGAAAAGCCATACTTGAGATGTAAGCTAAAATAAGAGAAAAAGAATAATATACGTATTAACACATGTGGATACATTAATCTTATTATTAGATCTTAAGAACTATATATTATATATAGTTATATTTTTATGAACTATATTTATTATTGCCTGATGATAAACAAACACCATTAATCTTTTCTTAAGACAGTATAACTGTGTCAAACTGTCATACTAAGTCATCATATCATTCAAAAATTTAAATGCTAATTTTTTTTTCATTTAAATGCAAATTTACCTATGTAAAGAGTTTATCTAATAATACTTTGAACATATAATGTTCACATAACACTGTTAAATAATTCCATTTCTATAGGCAACTGAATATGTTTTTTCTGAGCAAATTGGAGAGGCAATATATCATCAATTAAAGAAGGCTTGGATACATAATTATGATATAATAAATTATGAGGAATAAAAAAAATTAAAAATAGGGTACAAAAATTTGCAACTTAAAACTAAACAATCTTTCAGCTTTTTGCAAAATACAAATTTTTCATACCATCAATCAACTTTATTAAATAATCTAATTGCTATTATTGTTATGATTTCTTGGCATGATGACAATTACATTATTTAATAAAATTTATTGACAATAAAAAATTGTATTTTGCTTTATTCCAAAAACTAGCAGAACTTTCCAGTAGACTTAATATTAAATCATGAAGTGTCATTGATTTTAATGGAAGAAGAGTTTAATTTATTACTAACTGAGATACCAGGACTGACTATAACCATGTTAAGACAGCTCTTTTAAAGGCAAGGTATGTAGGGGAGACCAGGGCTAGTTGGCTACAGGGGTAAGTTGACACTGTGTTTAACTTTGGAATTTTCCACCAGAAATTTCCAAAATTCACATGGAACCTTCCCACTTAACTAATTCATCTTTCAGTGTAGTATCAGGGCTATAAGCACATGCGCATTAGCGATTTTTATGTTTTTTTACTAACTTTGTAACTTTTGTAACTATATCACTTTTTTATTTTAAAAAGCAATAGCATTAGTTACAAGTAAACTCGAATAGCCGTAGGTGTTGTATGGTTCACTCTAACCAGTTACATTTTGTGTTTCTCAATATTTTGCGTTTTTGGGGATTTATAAGCCATTTTGTGAGCATAAAGCTTTTGGGATAAGTTGGCACAATGATCACGGGGCAAGTTGGTATGCAATTAAGGTATGTTAGACATTTTTTAATTTGAAATATTGCTTTTTTCAGGGTCTTGTTTGTTGTATTGTTTGAAGCAAAGGGTTGGAAAAGTCCAGGTACATGCAGATGGAAGAACTTCATTAAGAGCAAACTCTATATATTGCTGCATGAGAGCTTGATTAATGAGATTTGGACCTCCAAGAAGAGTATCAGTTGAAACGTATCTAGCAATTGCATTAGTTTCAGTCAAACAGTTGCCATTACTATCTTGAAATGCAAGAACTTTTCCCAGGGGAAATTTCTGTAGAAACTTAAATTTTATCCTTGTTAGTTTTTCCGAAAACAAAATTTGGACAAATTTTGATGCAAACACCACTATAGGCAGCAGCTATCAACACTTTGTAAGCATCATGGCTTCTGGGATAAGTGTAAAGAGTTCCAGAGACCATCCTGGCTGAACGGTAAAGCAAGTTGGCAACATGTACCAACTTATAATTTTTCAGATTAGCCGTAAATTCACTTAAGTTATATAACACTACAGATTTACAGACATTAGGAATTATAAAAGAAAAGTAGATAGGCCTGTAAATTCTAAAAGTGTTTTAAAAAATGCTATTAATGCTATTTTTGTAGAAGAAAAGTCTATTTGACCAACTTAAGGGCAATAAAAGTTAATGTCAAAAAATATATATGGATAAAAATTATCAAAAAACTTCATAAAAAAGATGCGCACTAAATAGATGCTTAATGTTGCTAAACCTGTCTCTTTTTATATGGGGTGCTAACTTACCCTGAGAGTATAGGCAACTTACCCCAGGCTGGAGTAAGTTGACACATTTTTTTCTTTTTTGGGCCACAAATTATTATTTTTTTAATGTTTGAAAATTGAACATGCTTGCCAAATCCATATTCTTTTGAACTGCAATTTTATACACTCAAAAAAGTTTTCATTTATAAATGAATCTATTGAAAATCTATTTAAAAATACTATTACTAAAAGTAAAATATTTTCTAAAGTATAGATAGCATCATTGTAGTTTTTGAAATATTTACAAAATTTGAGTCTTGAATTTGATTTACATGATCTTAAAGTTTAAAACATTTTTATATTTTCTATGACTTTATTTTAGAAAACAGTTTGATATAAGCAGTTTGAGAACCGCATGATATATAAATCAAAATAAACTGATTTACTTATCTATTTTCATTTTCTTTTTACTTTAAAGTCATCTTTTTTACCATTTCTTACTCATAGAATGAGTAGCCATAAAAGTGTATAAAAACGTTTTATTTAATCAAATTATAAATTTGAATTTAAAACTAGGTATATAGTTGATTACATATAAAATTTTATTCTACATACCCAAAAGCTCCTCTACCAACTGCTTTTTTGGTGTCTTTATCATACTTTTCCATAATTCTATTATATAATAAAATATAAAAGCTTTTTTAATAACTACAACACAAAATTTATAATTTTAACTACACATTATAATTATAACTGTATTATATTTGTAACTATACCATCTCGTTATTTTAAGATTAGATTATTCAAAACAATATTTAACAAAATGAAATAGAGTAAATGTCAACTTCAAATAAAAGAATCGTTATAAGTAAACAA